>NW_015165235.1:1964313-1980323 GCF_001447785.1 Gekko japonicus
TGAGGCGGCTTCATCTCCCCGGGCATTGTCATCATGTGACTGGATCAGGTGCCTAGGACTTTAAAGTACTGCAGGGACAGATAAGGACTTCCCAGAAAAGGCGCTCTAGCCTGCAAGCCAGCAAAGGTGGGATTTGGTCTGGGAGACTGCACTGTGTGTGTGTGTGTGGCTTTTAAAAAATTTTTATTGAACAATATAACAATACAATAGGGGACCCGCAACAAAATGTTGCCATCCCATCCTGCTGGCATTTCAGTGCAGTGGAAGAAATAGCCAAGCCCACACATCTCCAGGCAGAATACTGCACAGACTCACACTCCTGCAGTCTCTGAAGAAGAAAAGGTTTTCCTCCCCGTCCACTCTGGTCCCCCCCCCCTAAACAGTAGCATAAAACTAATTGGCTGGGAGGAGGCAGAGAAAGAGGGAAGACCCGAGGCACTGGGAACTTCTCTCACCTGCTCCAAAGGGTGGAATCAAAAGCATGTTTATTTTCTGCTGGCTCCCCCCCCTTTTTTTTTGAGAACGTGTGTGAACAGGCAGCTAGCTTCCCATGGAAAGCTATTTTCCAAACTGTTTACCAAAATGTAAGAACAGAAAGAACCTACAGAAACTCATTACCTAGAAGTGTGCATGTCCGTTGGCAGAGACTGAAGTTAATTACTTTAGCTATAAATACTAAGTGATTTGCAGGATAAATACATTAAACTATAGTGTTGTGAGTTCTACAGTCTTACAGAGCTCTTGGCAAGAACTGAAGAGTATAAGACAGGATGCAATCTGCAAGTGTTCCTCGCAGTTCGGAGGTAATCTATTTACATCAGCAGTGTAGGAATTTGTCCACCACACTATGCTCTATAGTTTCTGAAATTCAGAGACACGCCTCCACATGCAGCTGCTGGTGTGACCTTGGGTCAGTCACAAGTCCTCTCAGAGCTGTTCTCCCAGGAGCAGTTCTCGAAAGAGCTCTCTCAGCCCCACCTATCTTTTCTCAGTTCAGAGTTTAAAATGCAGTGCTTTAGGGCTTTGTGAGTTTATTGAAAACATGCTTTCCTTACTACCTTTTCCTCATGTCATATTTCTAGCTGTTGAAATTGAGTGGGATATCTGCAATCATATAACCTGTGTGCTGGATTAGGTCTGTGGAGATGTGGGCTAAAATTCCTGATTACTGATCACTGGGTGTCTTTGGGCCAGTTACTCTCTAAGCCTAACCTACCTTTCAGAGATTGTTTTTAATTTAGCAATTTCAAATTTTGTGATTTTCATTCTTCCTTAAATGCATTTACGTTTGCAAATTGGTGGGCACATTGGGGGGGGGGCAGAAGGTAGCCTCGACTAGTGTGCAAAAAACCTGGCACCAGACCTGTCTCAGCCATATGCTATTTTCTCACATAGCGGCTGGAGGGTTGTGTGTGTGTTGTCTTCCCACCTAAAGCTGTTTCCCTGGAAGAAATTAGCACCCATCAAATCTCTCTTTCTCCCACAGGGTCTTAAAGCTGTGCCAATTCCTCTCAGGGTGGGAGCTGGAGAATGGAATGGTTAAGGAACTAGGGTTACCAGCTCTTGCTTAAGGGAATTCTTGGAGATTTGGGTGCAGTACCAGGGAATGGCAGAGAGTTCAGTGAAGATATGTTGCCATAGAGTCTGCCCCTCTAAAGCCACCATTTCCTCCAAGGGAACGGATATGTGCAGGCCAGAGATCAGTTGTTCTTTTGAGAGATCTCCAGGCTGTGTTCCCTCTAAGCTGAGTTAGTGTGAGCTAGCTCACAGTTTTTTAGCCCCCAGCTCACACATTTTTGTCTTCGCTCAGGAAGGATGGCACCAGAGCAAACTAATTTATGCAGTAGCCAAATTGCTCGCCCACAGCTTTACTGCCAGTAGCTCACAAAGGGGAAGTTTTGCTCACAAGACTTTACAGCTTAGAGGGAGCATTGAGTCCAGGCACCAACTTGAGGTTGGTTACTCTACAACTAAATAGCCAAAAGGGTTAAGTAAACAAATCTCAAAACATATACAAATAAAAACAAACAAACTAAAATGAGTTTTAACCACCCATCCCCCCTTTTGCTCTCAACTCTCTAACCAACACATGTTCCACACACTAGTCCTGCAGTTTGGAGACCTGATCATGTATCTTCTCACTTTGTTACCTAAGCTCTAATCCAACCTTAAAGAGTAGATGTTTTGAGGGTAAAATGAAGGGAAGAACAATGCTGTAAAGTGCTGTGTTTCCACAGGGGAGAAATACAGGACAGAAATATCTAAATACACAAAATAACCATAACTTATACAAGGACAGTCTGCCAGACTTAAAGCTAGCATTCTGGGAGGCAACGTTAATTTTGCGTGGTTTCTGCCCCCCCTCCCGTGCAACATTCAGGACATGCTTCCCTCCCTTCCCCTTACCTTGTACTTAACACTGTTACCTGCAGATGGCAGCCTTCTTCCTTTTCATATTTTTGTGCTAGTGCATGAGATGGGTATACAAAGATAGCTGTTGCAAAACATGGGAGATGTTAGAACTAATAAGCTTGGGAGTACAATTTGCAACAGTGGTGTTGATAGCAAAGCAATATATCCTGTTCAACAGCTTTAGGTTAGCTGTAGCAAGCCCAGGCCTGCAGAGAAGCAAGGGCAAAAGTTATAATTCTCACCAACACGAATGGCTAGAGATAAGCCAGTGCCAAAAAGAGGAATGAAATGAACCACACATGAAGCTGCCTCATACTGAATCAGACCATCAGTCCATCAAGGGCAGTATTGTCTGCCCAGACTGGCAGCAGCTCTCCAAGATCTCAGGCGGAGGTCTTCCAAATCACCTACTGCCAGGTCCGGTTAGCTAGAGATGCCAAGGATAGAAGTTGGGACTTTCTGCATTCAGACCAGAAGATTTAACACAGTCCCTCCCCTAAGAATGTATCTTTCTTAATAAGCACGGACTATTTTGCCACTCTAAAAAGTGATGAGCTAGGCAGATTTACCCTGCCCATTCAGCCCCAAACAGGCCACAGTGCATCAAGTTTATGGATCAGGCCATAATCCTCTGCATTACGGAGCTTTCTTTAGGGCCGCTTTCTTTAGGCATGTTCACACTTTCCTCTTCCGCACCACTGACACAATGCCTGTGGTTACTCCAACAGGTTTTGGGGTTGGGCTACTTTTGCACCAGGACAGGGGTGTAAAGAAAAAGTTAGTCAACTTTGTGTAGCTACTGGCTGATCCCCAGAGAGCCACACCTTACTCTTGGAGGAAGAGACACAAAGTTAGGAGTGGCCAAAGGCCTTGGGCTTGTCTGTGATAAGAGCAGTGTTATTTCACCATAAGCAGTGCTTGGAGGAGGGTGAAATGCCATCCCATTTCTTGTTCTACAAAACACAGTGCATACACTGCAAAGCTAAACCAAAACCTTGTGTATTTTGAAACAAAAGCATTTCACTAACCAAATTAGCTAGGTGGGCTGTAGATAAGGAAGCTCCTATTTTGCTGAGGATGACTAGAGTTTAAACATAGACCATCGTTCTACTAGTCTGACAAGTGGAACTGCATTATGGGAAGAGGGAACATGTGTCAGAGGCTGCTCATTTCAGAGCCCTCTTACCAGACCCTTCACAGATCCTGACTTGGCACATTAAATATTGCTCCTACTCTGGCCCAGCCAACTTCTACCTCAAGGGGAATGACTGTCGATTTAAAGGCCTGAAAGCCTGTGGAGAGATGTCAGGCAAATACTGGAAAGTATCATGAGCTTTGCAGGAGAGTCCATTTAATAAGAATGGTTACTTGAATTATAAACTTTGGCAGTCAGGGTTGGCTTGGTTAATCTTCATGCAGACAAAGGGTGAGGACAGAATATGACGGCTCATAAAACGCGTGTGCATTCCCACACACACACACACACATACACCTTTTTGAGAACTTTTCCAATTTTTCCAAAGCACTAAAAAAAGCTCTCCCACAAAATATTTTCTTTTTGAGTATGAGAACATTGTCTTTTAAAGCATTTCACTTGTTCCAAATGTATAGCATGGAAAGAATGAGGTCTTCCTCAATCTTTTTAGATGGGAAAATGGAAATTTGGAGAAACACTGAAAAAAAATCTTAATGAAATATTTTCTCTTTTAGAATAAGTGAAAATACTTTTCAAGACAAGGTTTCTCTCACCCAAATGTGCACTATGAAAGTCTGCAGAAGGTCCCAAGTTCTGTCCGCAACATCTCCAGTTAGAAGAATCTGGTAGCTGACAATGTAAAAAGACATCTATGACCCTGGAGAGTAGACAATACTGACCTGTAAGATCAATGGTCTAACTGACCATAAGGCAGCTTCATGTGTAATTCTACACCAGGGATCCCCCCACCATTGTTGAGCCTGTGGGCACTTCTCGAAATCTGAGAACAGGAAATAGATGCCTCCACAAAATGTCTGCTATGGTGTACTGGAGCCAGTCACCGCATGTTGAAAAGCTGCAAGCCAAATATCCTCCTGGGATCTTTGATCCAAAAGTCAGGATGGCTCCTTGTTTTGTGAAAGAAACAAATGGGAACCGTCCAGAATGCCCATTGACACAGGGCCTGATGCCCATGGGCACCATGTTGGGGAATCACGGTTCTATACCAACCCCGTTGAAGAAGGCCATTTCAGCACTCTTCCATTTCAAGAGAAGAAGAAGAAGAAGAGATTGGATTTATACCCCGCCCTTCACTTAGAGTCTCAGAGCGGCTTACAAACTCCTTTCCCTTCCCCTCCCCACAACAGACACCCTGTGAGGTGGGTGGGGCGGAGAGAACTCTGACACAAACTGCTCTTTTTCAAGGACAGCTGTGCCAGGGCTTGTGACTGACCCAAGGTCACATCAGCAGGTGCAAGTGGAGGAGTGGGGAATCAAACCCGGTTCTCCTAGATTAGAGTCCGCACACTTAACCACTACACCAAACTGGCTCTCAAGAGGTGCAAAACATTCAATATCTCACATTGCCTGAAGTCCAGCCTTCTATTTTGCCCATCATTTTTGCATGAAGATAGATTTCAAACCAAGCAACCAATAAATGGATTTAAAATAGTTTAATACTTGTGGAAGACGTGAATGCAGCAGAAGTTGAAAAGTCAAAGAACAGAGCATCCACATAGCAGGTTGGTACAGAAGCCATGTAGAGCAGCTCAAAACGATTCTACAGCAGTGAAAAGAGTTATTTTCCTATGAAAACCTGCTGTGCTTTTGATAATTTATTCTTAATCTCAGCAGAAGAACCAAGTACTAAAAGTTAAAATGAGGGACCCTGGCCTATAGATTCCCAGTAATCTTAAATGGGGCAATGCCACTGTGGGCAAATGTTATATGCTAGTGATTTCTCTTCACCAGAATTTAATATGCATTTTCTACAAGCCATAGCTCTGTATTTGCTGTGGAAGAGCAGAACTGGAGGTGTTGTGCATCTGTCTTATGCACAACAACAACCCCTCATTAGATTCAGCTATGAGTTATTTAAATATATAGTAGTCATATATGCAATGTACAACTTTAGAGCATTATTTTCATACATATATATATATAATTTCTCTTTACAAAATGTTACAAGGTTTTCCTGCAAAGTATTCTATCTTTTATTCTTAACCATTTCTGCACTGTCAAGTAAGCCTGTCTTGAATCAGAATACTTTTTTAAACAAATATATACAAAACAAGCAAACTGTTTTTTATAAAAAGCTAAAGGGTACTAAAAGCCCTTTTTGTTTTATAAAAAAGTCAATATGTGCACAAATAAAGAAAAAAACCCCGGTTTGCCTACATATGCTGTTTTAACCATTTTGTAGTGTCCTGATCTCTAATCCTTATTCTGTTTGTGATGGGAGAATATAACAACATTCTCAGTACCCAGGGGGTGTGGGGACCCAGCCCTTTCTTGTGCATTTGGCAGCTGTGCTCCTATGTGGTAACAGTTTAAACATCTTTAATGGCAAGCTTGCATAAGCAGAGTGCGTCAAGTGTGCATGCATTTGCTATTTTTTGTCAAAGACACAGGCAGAAATCCACAACCGTCTCAAATTTTCTTGCACTAGACAGTTGCAGTCAGGAGTGTAGTCAGAAGGAACTCCATTTTGGCTGGTTGACACTGTTCAGGAGGAATCTACAAGAAACATGAATGGAATCTTACTATCCAGTAAACCGACATTAATATCTGCCCTATGCATATTGATAAATGAGTAATGACTCATTTCCACTCTTCCAATTCATATGTGAAGGTGAATCAACTGTGGTAATGCATAGACCAGGCATGAGCCAGCCCTTCCAGAGACAGGAAACTGGCATGCAAAGGCGCTCAGTAAATGATGGTGGTGGCAAAAATTGGGAGAAGTAGGATTACTTATTCCCTCTCCTCTCTGGCTGCCCCATGACCAGTGTTCCCTCTAAGCTGAGTTAGTGTGAGCTAGCTCACAGTTTTTTAGCCTCTGGCTCACACATTTCTGTCTTAGCTCAGGAAGGATGGCTCCAGAGCAAATTTATTTATGCAGTAGCCAAATCGCTCGCTCACAACTTTAATGCCAGTAGCTCAGAAAGTAGAATTTTTGCTCACAAGACTCCACAGCTTAGAGGGAGCATTGCCCGTGACAGGACCTTATGATGTGCTCCTTCCTTGGGTACAACTCAGCAAGCAAACGTCCTGGCACAAGGCACATGCACGCAATACAGGGTTGCTGAAAACACCCGGGAGAGGATCTCACTGAGGCCTGCCTAGAAACAGCTTTTAAAAAATGAGGTGGCAGGGTGGAAACATTTCAGGCTGCAGGTGAGAAGAGACAGATCAGTGATGTCTCATTAAAAAAGCCCCTCTGCAAATGCAAGATTAGCACATCAAGGGGAAAAGAGTCCAGCTTATCTCTTCATGAGCTATGCCAGCTTGTTTTCCACATTCAAGGAACTGTCAATGAAGGGGAGCTTGGGCAAATATAATCCCTCACCTGTAGTCAGAAGCACCACAGTCCATTTTTTACCACCACACTCTGCTGCTATGTGCAAAGCAGGCCAGTGTGGCAAGGAAAAAAAGAGAGAGATGGATGGAACCGGGCTGGGTGAGACCCTCACACCAGCTTTGCCTCCTCATCCCTTGATTTATGGGAGGGCATCCTGGCACGCCTCTTCGTGTGAACTGGGCTAACAGAGCGATCCTAAGCTCAGCAGGTAATTCTTCCACCTACTATTAGTCATGGAAGCTATTCCGAAAGTATACTACAGCTGAATACCAAATTCAGGGACAAACTGAGGAAGACTGTTTCCTTATGAACAACCCACATGCCATTGCTGGAAACAGTGCCTTCATTCACAGAGGTATTGGGAAGATAATCACACAGGAGGCAGGATCAAACTACTGCTTCTCCGCAGAATGAGGCAAGCTGGAGGGAGAGAGAAAGGGCGTGTGCATGCACACATAGCAACTATACACTGCGCCATGCCTCACCACTTATAAACAGCCGCTTGGGGCTACCCTCAGCTGCCAGTCCTGGCTTTAAAGGACTGGAATAGAAGACTGAAGGACTAGCAATGGGGAGTGTCAGGCTGCAGAGGTGCTGGGGTCAGGCTATGTGGCCTTGGTTGCTCTAGGAGCTCTGGGAGCCAGGCAAGGTCATGGAGTCTGCTTTCGTATTAGGTCTGGGTTGGGTCTGATGGAATAGAAGTATTGGGGTGGGGGAGAGGCACTACGGCAGCTCTTGGTAGCCCCTTCCTGGGCAACTGGAGAAAGGGGAAGGTAAGCACCCTTTCCCCGAACAGCCATTTACAAGGCAGTGTGTGATTCCTGTGTTTCAGAGAAGACCATGTCGATCCTTACCTTTGTGAAGAAAGTCTAACTGCTCGGACCTTTAAAGACAAATCCGTTCTTTGGGCACTGACCTGGACGACTCATCTGTGTGTACAGATCCATTCTTTGCTGCATACTGCAAGGACAATTAAATGCAAGGTCACAAGGGCAGCTGCAGTTAGCAGCCATCATGGCTTTTTAAATCATGTCTAGCTTAGCCCATAAAAGGTCAGGAAGTGCTTTTAAAGGGTATGTCTTGTGTGCAGCAGTCCCAGTGGACAAACGGATGTCAGTGGTGAAATAAATAATCCACCTCTAAATAAGTTTCTGCAGAACATTTATGTTAAAGAACAAGCTAGAGACAAGATACACTTTTCACTAAATTTCTGCAGAACATTTATGTTAAAGTACTACCTAGAGACAAGATAACACTTTTCACCAATGATAAAAAGTGCAACATGGCTTCATAGTGCTTGGTGGTTTAGGTTAGGGTTGCTTTGCATATTCTGTGGGCAGGTGTAGAAATCCCAGGGCTCACCAGTTCTATTCATGCAAGAACAACAGTCATTATTTATTTATTTAGTGTGTGTATGTGTGCGTGCGTGCTGACTTTTGGCAACCCCTAGTGGGGCTTGGAGGCAAGGGACATTCAGAGAGGTGGCTTTCTATTGCCTGCCTTTGTGTCACAGCCCTGATATTCCCTGGAGGTCTCCCATATGGAGCAGAGGTCCATCAGTGGCTATTAGCCACAAGGTATAGATAGGGACTCTGGGGCAAGTGATGCTCTGTCATCTTGGTGCTTGGGGGGGGTCAACAGTGGGAGGGCTTCTAATGTCCTGGCCCCACTGGTAGACCTCCTGATGGCACCTTGTATTTCTGGCCACTGTGTGATACAGAGTGTTGGACTGGATGGGCCTTTGGCCTGATCCAACATTGGCATCTCTTATGTTCTTATGTTCATCCAAGTACTTGCCAGGGTCGGCCCTGCTTAGCTTCCGAGATCTGGCTTGCCTGGACTATCCAGGTCAGGGCAACAGTCATGATTTATTAAGGCAACAGTATTCTCAGATGTAGTTTAGTGAAACGAGTGAAGTTTGCAGTACACCAACTTGCACCTTGAAGTATGACAAGTATGACTAGACCCAAACTTTGTTCAAGAAGCATCCTGTTAGTTTTGCCATCTCTTCTCCCCACCCACAAAAAAAACCCCCAGACCACCGGTTTTTATTCTTGTAAGACTAGTAAATCCAAGCTTCCACTTTCCCCCATCCTGTTCTGGATTTCCTGGGACTTATCCATCCACGCTGGGGGAGGATGACTTCATCAAGATTCTGAGTGATGTCATTCAGCCACAGCCAAACTATTGGTTGGCAAGTGGGAATGTATCAGACATGTATTATACAGGTTCCCACAAAAGGCAAGTTAAACTAGTTGTAGTATCCAGTTCGGAGAAAATCAGGAAGCCTGCGATTCAGCAAGTTTCTATTTCTGTAAAGTAGACCCTGGCCATTCCTGGAATCACTGTGGGTGGTGAAATCTGTGAAAACTGGAAGACGGGTTTCTGCTGTCTCCCAACAATGAAAAAAAGTTTCCCTACAAAATTTAATGATGTATTGACTGATGGTGTGGTGGGAGTAAAACTGGGCTAGAGACTGTACTATGTGATCATAAGAACACCCATATCAGCCTGCTAGATCAGACCAGTGGTTCATCTAGACCAGCATCCTGTTTCACACAGAGCTAACCTGTTGGCCTGTAGGGCTAAACTAAAGGGCACAGAGGCCAAGACCTTCTTCCTGATGCTGCCTCAAAGTACTAATATTCATAGGTTCACTGCTATATATAGAGGATCAAATTGCAGATTTTGGATAAGTGAAATCACAAGTCATGAATCCATGAATGGTTAGGATTCACTGTATTCAGAATATTTCTCTTATGGGGTTCAACAATCATACACATTCCATATTTGATGACTTCCTATAGCATACAGTCTGGGTGAAACCAGAGCTTCTTCACTGCATTACAGCAAACAAAATTGATGAAATAACTTTGCCCTTGAAAGAAAAAGAAAAAAATTGAGCAACACTTCTAGTGGTAACTCTACATAGAACACAAGGGACTGGTGTCTATAATTTAAACACCCAGCTAGCAACACATGATGCATCCATCTCTCACATAAGCTAGCCAAGGTAAAGTAAAATCACCCCCAGAGTAAAATCAAGTCCACCAACACAACAACCACAACTTCTGCAAATACATCATGACCAGACTGAAGTGACCAAGTTGCTTCTTGTAACATGAGCAGTCACAACATGCCTTCCCTTCCTTCTTCCTGCCCCCCCTTTACCTAGGGTAGTATGCGGTGTAGTTCATGAACAGCTGAGTGCCTGCTGGATAGTATGCTGTGGAGGGCTGGAGCGTCCGTGGATTGAGAAGCACAGAGGGTTGGTACAAGGCTGCTTCCGTTGGGATTACTGCTGCGGGAGCTGGAAACGTGTATGAAGGTGGAGAAATACCTAGTAAGTGGACAGAACAAGAACACAGAGATAAAGGATCTCAACACACTTGCATGGAAATTCTGTCAGCACAAACGCAATTAAGACTCCCATGTCTAAAACGTCATTGCCTATAACATGAGCCATTATTTTCCATCCTAACTCCAGACACTCCTTGCCCTCTCATTTGTAGGGAGAAGCTTCAGTTCTGTCTCTCACATACAGTGTTAATGCGGGCCAAACCCTATTGATTAAAGCTGCTACAGGACCCTTCTTCAGGATGGGGTTTTTAGGTAATGAATGTCGTTCCTTTGAACATTTAACCTGGGGCATATCTTCAATTGTTATGCTTGCACACACCCAATGTTTATCAAGTTATCAGATTTTTCTCCTTGCTAGTCTGCTGACAAAGCAATTCTGCTACTCATACACAGTAATTTTCAGACTCCCCGTCTCACTCTCACAGACATTCCCACAAGTTATCTGAAGGGTGCCTCAATCCCAGCACACCAGGGTCTCCTGTCCTCATTTAATAGCTCTACTTTATATTTTAACATAGTTTTTTTCCCCTGTAAGATGAGTTTACTGTTCCATAAAAACATATTTGTCAGTGATCGCATTATGCACATGTTGGCTGTGGTTGTAGTGCTTAAAAATGCAAGCAGAGTGTCATTAGGAAAATGCAATGTGCTCTACATCTCATGTAGCACATTTATGACTATTCAAGTGTCCAAGCTGCTGACTGGATATTTTTTTGCAATTTCTAGAGGCAAGCATCAGTACTAGGGCTATGCAGCCGGATATTTCCAATCTGTATATCTTATACCTTATCAGTATTATTCAGGTATATTTGGGATTCTCAGGAATATGGGATATTGATTCCTGGGGGGAAAAATGGAAATATTTGTGGCTCACATTTTAAGTCTCTCAGGCCTGTTTTCCTTCAATTTTACAAGTTGTCTGGACAATGGGTGAGAGTGGGGACGGAGGGAGGTAATTCTCCCAAGCAACAAGATCAGATGTCAGGGGAAGCACTTCTGTGCAGAAAATATAGTGCCAAAATGTTGTTCTTACCACTCTGAAAGAACCCCCCCCCCCAACAAATATAATTGGAACAAGACATTAGGAAAGTAGATGAGCATCTCAATTTAAAACAAACATAAGCAGAGCCCGCCATGGCAGGGAGGGCGGGATACAAATTGAATAAATAAAATAAATAAAAAGCACCTGAATTGAAGTTCATGTATGCTGTAATGCTGTTGGTATTTATTCTTTACAGGGGTGGGAGAGAACAGGAATGCCACTGATGAAGGGTTGTTAGTTCAGTTGGCCTTACCATATTGTCCCTCGATTCTTCTGGGATTCTCTAATTTGACATTGGTCATGGTAGGCGACACTGGCCCTGGATCTGCTGGGGTTCTCTAGTTTGATGCTGGTTCTGTTGGGCTTGTTGGATCTGTCTGCATGTGGAGGCTTTTGGCCAGCCATTGCTTTTGTGTGTTTGCTTATTGGCGTCTTCGAATTTCCCCCCATAGGAAACAATGGAGTAGTAGGATGGCTGGAGGCACCTGGAAAGCCAATAGAATTCAACCCTTGGCCCAGTTTGCCTGGAACAGGGGGGCAGTCTTTAGTGGAGAGGCCATACTAGGTCTCCTGCAATTATGTCAGTCTCCCCCTCCAAAGTCCCCACACAGAGAGTAACGGAACCTGAATAATTCCAGAAACCCCCACCAAAATCTGAACACAAATCTTGAAATAGTATCAAGTGACCAAATACCCCTGAATACAGGTAATTAGGCCATTCTGAAATCAGGAAAAAACCTTTTTTTAGGTGCACATCCCTAATTGGTACTTTAACCGCACATACCCATATCACTTCCTATCTCTCCCTTATATATAAAGGCATAGTACTCCATCCGCACATACCCATATCACTTCCTATATATGTAATATTTCCAGTTTTTCTTTGGAGGTCATGCACTCCCTGTTGACTAGCTATAGAGCAGGAGCATCTGAACAGTACTTTGAAAAGATTATGGAAGAACCAGAAAGACAACTCCCTCGGGAATCAATATATCTAAGTCTCAACATGGCCAGACCTGTGGATACTTAAATCCAGTGACTTGGCAGCTACTTCGCGATGCCATTATCTCTGATATTGGCCTTGCTGGGCTCCTTTAAAGGCATCTCCTCTGTTTATTAAAGCACAAGGACATCATTTTACTGTGAGGCCTCCAAATATGGAAATATTACCCAGTTCTCTCTTGCTTTGCATAAACAAGGATAATAAATAATAACGCTTGAGATGTATTTCTAATTTTCTGCTCCGGGTGATGGTTGAGAGAAGCTAAATGAGTCAGGCTGCAAGTCAGAGAAATATACTAAGGTTCTTCTGTCTGTAAACCTATAATCCTGAATGTATTAATGAGACTTCATGTGTTAACCAGACTTTGACAGTTCCAGTTCCAGTGCCAAAAGAGCACCTGTATGCATATGAGCATTTAGGTGAAAATTAGTTATGTCTTTGGATGGATCTTCAAGGCTGCGATTAGATAATGGACTATAGAAAGGGCGATATCCTTATCTTTACCAGACAACTAGATGGTAATCATGAACATACAGGGAAGTGTGATATTAACAGAGAAATAAAAATAGATCTTACTGAAGCATATAAGTCACAACTAAATAAAAAATGAGTGAGTTATTCCATCTCCACATTCCTGCATCGGCAGACCCTCTGTTCGATTGGGCTACCTGAGAATCTACCGAATAATTTGTTAAGAGGTAGAGCAGTGTGTCGAGCCAAGACAAAAAGTCTTTGATAAATTGGAATTGTTAAAAATTTAAGATAATCTGTAAGCACTGGAAAAGAAGGGGTACTCAGTCCCCCCAAATAGGGTGCACATTTCCTTTTTGAATCTCTGCATAACTCAAGGCAGTCCCTTTGTTCTATGCTAGTAATTACCTTGTTCATAACTAAAGGACAATCTGAAGGAAAACTAGGGTAAGAAATATGTGGACATGAGAGTCTTCTGTCTACTAACTTTGTTCAGGAGGACCCAAAAGGATAAATTTTGGTCCATTTTGGAAGGTCAGGAAGAAAATCCAGGTGTAGCAAATAAAATCTAAATTTCACCACGGCCTTCCATACCAACAAAGTGGTGAAAGTAAGGCCAGTTTCTAAATACAAACTAGAGTTTGAAATGCAATTAGGTGCTTGAAAGATAGCACAGAGAAATTTTAACTGTAAAGATTCAGTTTTGGAAGAGATGGAAACCGTATACAGCAGAAAAAAATTAATTTTTGCCTTGTAGACTTCCAGAGCAAAAGGTACAAATTGCCCTCAGGAATGATAAAAAAATTTCATGATCGCTGCTGGATGTACTTTGGTGGACTCAAGAAGACAGGAATAATGAAGCTTCCAATTATTAGAAGCAGCAAAATGAAGGCCTAAATACCTGTAGCTAGACACTTGCTCAATCAAATGCCCATCCAAGATCCCTGGGTCTGCTTTTTTCTGTGATGGCTATTTCTGGAAACACACTGTTTTGGATTTGATGTAGTTAATGGGAAGCAGATTATCATGGCAATAAGAAACTAACGCTTGGATAAAATGTCTTAATCCAACCTTTGAACGAGAAAGAATAGCAGCAGTGTCTGCATAAAGTAAAAGCAGAATAGGATGTACAGCCAGACTAAAAGGATGAAAGATAATAGCTTCTAATTTATTTGGAAGGTCATATAAATACAGATTAAATAAATCTGGTGCCAAAATACAACCCTGTTGGACTAGTTGGACGTCTTATTCTCATGGTAGTTGAAGTATATAAAGAGACAATCAGATGCAAATCGCTCAGTAATTCCCAACTGATCTAACTGGCTCCTGAGCCTTTGGACCAGACTTTGCATGCCTTGTTCAAGGGCAGATTCCTTTGATATTGGCATAAGAAATCATTTGAAAAAGTCTGTGCTGTGAATTATTAAATAAATTAGGCCATGATGGCCTTTGGAGACAGAAGCCTTCTCATGGAATTCTGGGGTTGCCAACCTCCAGGTGGGACCTGATCTTCAGAAAACAGAGATCAGATCCCCTGGAGGAAGTGACTGCTTTGGAGGATGGACTCTGTGGCATTATACCCAGCTGAGACCTCTCTCCTCTGAAACCCCACCTTCCCCAGGGTCCACCCCCAAATCCCCAGGAATCTCCCAACCTAGATTTGGTAACCCTACAGAGTTCTAGTCTATGTCTAAAACCCTCTTGTCCTGGATTTAGCTTTGTGCAGTTCTTCCTTCAGCTATAAACTAGAGGGGCTGAAAAAGGTTTAGTAGCTAAATATTTTTCCTCCATGTAAACACTTCAAGGATAGAATTTGTGCTTCAAGATGACTAGGATATGCACAGCACAGGAGCTTGTTTGCTCATAAATCCTAATCCTGCTGTGGAAGGGGAAGTTTCCACCTCAGATCTTTCAGAATTTTTAACATTATGAAACCGTAAATAGGAGATATAGAGTATTTAACTCTGAAACAAGAAGTTAATTAAGATGAGATGTTGCTTGGAAAACAAGCCTTTTGAATGTTTCCCCTTAGTTTATTTATGACCGTGATGGTCTGCTTTTTTACCTTAGTGAAGCCCTCAAGACAAAGACAGCTTACAAAACAGAATTCCTTACACAGAACGATAACGATTCAACAACAAGGCAAGTCACCATGTGTAAGCACAGCAGCATACAGCAATCACCTCAGCCTACGGGCCTTCATGAATCACTGCTCACTTTTTCACGAAAGCTCATACCCCTGCCACAGATTTTGTTAGCCTTTAAGGTGCTACTGGACTCTTGCTCTTTTCTACTGCTACAGACAAACAATGGCCTCCCATCTTGATCCACCTCAGCCTGTTGTTTTGAAGGCTTTTCAGAACAGCCAAGTTTTAATTGATGTCCTAAAAACTGAAAAGAGGGTAGGATCAACTAGCTTCCCTACAGAATGGGGATTTCACAGTTTTTTAAAATTTATTTACATTATTTATAGTCTCCCTTTCTCACTGGGACTCAAGGCGGATTACACAGAGCGAGTCAATACAATCAACAACATGGAGCATTCAATAAACGAAGCAATAGAATCAGGGTTACAGAACCAACCAGAAGTCTAAAAAACTAAACTGAAGCAAAGCGTAAGTATTAACATGACACATTAAATGATGCAAAATTATACAGTAGGATCCTACTGCAGCTGCTGGATGACCTTGGGTAAACCATAGTTGTCAGAGCTGTTCTTGAAAAAGAGCAGTATCTGTCAGAGCTCTCTCAGCCCCACCTACCTCACAGGGTGTCTGTTGTGGGATTGGAAGGGAAATGCTGTTGTAAGCCACTCTGAGACACCTTTGGGTAGTGAAGGGCGGGGTATAAATCCAATCTCTTCTTCTTCTTCTACATACAGCAAGCTATACACAGCGGTATAGACCACGGTCCCTAATCATTTATCCAAGTAAGTTTGTAAACCACTCTGTACAGTGCAGCCCTATGGCCTGAGTAGAAAAACCCTCTTGAATAATTCAGTTTTGCATAGAGTGCAGGAAGCCAGGAGAATGGGAGCCTTTCAGACCTCATGACAAAGGCCATCCCATAAGGTGGGGGGGGCATAATGGAGAAGGCACGTGTACAGGCAGTTGCTGATCTCCCCCATTTCCAGGGGGAAATGAGCAAAGCTATTGTGGAGGAACAC
>NW_015165235.1:1980343-2000684 GCF_001447785.1 Gekko japonicus
AAAGAGGCGGTCTCACAGACAAGAGGGTCCAAGGCCATGAAGGGCTTTGTATGTGAGAGCCAATACTTGTAACTGAGCTTGGTACTGATGAGCAGCCAGTGGAGTGGCTGCGGAACGGGAGTAATATGCATGCTCCATCTAGCTCCTGACAAGAACTGTTCCATGGCATTCCGTGCCAACTGGAGTTTCCGAGTTGATTTTGAGGGAAGACCCAGGTACAGTGCAGTACAGTAGCCTAGTCTCTAATGTTACTGTGGTATAGATCCAGCTGGCCAGATCAACCGTATCAAACTTAAGGAGCAATTTTATGGGTTAGACTGAGTTGGAAGAAAGCCTTTTTTTTTTTTTGCAGCTGCATTGACTTGCTTTTCCAGCAATAACGTTGGGTCAAGTATAACCCTAAGGCTGTTAACAGGCTGAAATAGGTTCAGGGCTTATCATGCTGACTGAAATTAAGCCCTAGTTGACCTCCAAAAACCAATTTCAGACTCTTGTGAGGTTGCAGAACAAGCACAAAGCAGACACACCACCTGGCTTCCTGAGAACGAAGCTTCTTTACAGACATGAAGACAAAAGGATTTACATGGAACATGGAACATTAGCCATGCTACAGAGACGGCTCTAGATTTTCAGGAGACCCTGGAGCAAGATGACATCCAGTGGCTCTCCCACCAAGCTCACCATATCCTCTCAACTGCATATAGAGTTGCCAGGCCTGACCTGGGAACTTGTGGGAGACTAGGTGTGGCAGGAACACAGGGGGAAGCCATTGGTGATGGCAATAGTGTCACTTCCAGGAAAACCCAGACGTGACACCAGCCCCCTCTAGGAATTGCCAGAAACTCTATGGCAAAACCATAGACTAGGAAAAGCCCATTGGGGGCTGGAGGTTTCCCAGTCCCAGAGGACACTTTTCAACCTTAACTACATGCATACTGCATTAAAAAGTTGCATTACATGTACATGGGTACTCCCCCCCCCCAAAAATACAACATACACAGGAAGTAGAACATACACCTTCATGGTTATTTAAGGCCTGTTACAGTTCTCCACTGTGTCCTCAGGCAACCTCCCCAACAGAGACAGGAAAACATCCTAAGCCTCTGTCCTCTAATATCACAGGGACCTCTTTTGTGCTCCTTTCTGCTGATGTCAATAAGGTTTAAAGGAGCACAGAAGAACTGTACTTCACTCTTCTCCCTACAGGCACCCCCAGTACCCAGAGGGAAACACACAACCAAGTCAGGGAGAGCTACTCCTGGGCACCATTGCTGTTGAACTGTTCCTTCAGGAGAGCTGACAGAAGTGTTTGTTCCTCCCTCTGCTGTTTGGCAGGTAGAGGAAGGTGAGGAGCCACCCAATATAAGCATCATATCATGGCAGAGAAGAGGGCCCATCCCTACTATAACTGTTGCTGCCCACAGTGAGATTGGGGACAGGTGGCAAGAACCTAGCACCGCATTATGGCAGGTCTTTGGCTGGTGATGGTCCCTCCTGAGGCTCCAGCAACAGCCAAGAAATGATTATTCCTTCCCCCCCTCCAAATACTGGCCCTTGAATGTCTGGTGGAATCTCAGAGGCTGAAAGGAAGCTGAGCACAGCTTCCTGTGAGGACAAAATCAGAAGGCTGATCTTGTGCTGCTTGCAAATGGCTTGTTTCTATTCTTGCCATTCTGCATAGTGTGTCGTGATCTATTTGTAGCCTTTTGGTAAACTGCCTTGGAAGAAAAAGGTGGATGAAAGTTTTAACGCATAAATAAAAATATGGTCTTAAATACCTTTCTTTCCCTCCCAAGTGGACACAAAGTATTATTGACATGCCATCTCTCCCAAACTATGGCCATTATTCTGTGACTTCCAGCCCACCTATTTGTCACCACCACTCCCAAACTAATCCAATTGTTCTAAAGATTTTGGAACAGCAACTCGGTAAGAGTGTATGCTAGTTCTGTCAGTTCCAGAGCAAGCATGTGAAATCAAGCCAGACAAGCAAATATAAGCAACACTGATTAAGTGTCATTACAGGTTTGGATTTCCTTGGCACAGAAGTGTTCTTAGCATGTAGACTACTCAGAAGCACGTCCAAGATCAACAGTTCGGAACTCATGTGTGACCATGACCAAATGCAAATATTCAGTGACAGAAGAAGGGAGAAAAGGTTTCAGTCCAAATTAGCTATAACCTGTTGCTCTTTTATTACCTGGGAACATTAAGAGACCAGCAATTCTAATCAGCCTCCTACAGAGATGTATAGCTTTCTCTTAGATCTAAACACATACAGCATATTCTTAGAGTGACCATTCAATCTACCCAATGCCACTTACCTGCACTAAAATGATTTTAGTGATTCTCTGATCTACAGGCTATTAAAACACTCAGTTTTCCCTCTGCATATCTAGGCACCCATATTTGAGTTTAGCTAACCATTTTAGAGGCCTATCATTGCCTCTAAATTGCCTCTAAACCATTGCAAAATAGCCATGTTAAAAAAAATCATTGCCTATCTAGTGCAAATTAGGCTCCAAGGAAAAAAGTGGGTGTCAGCAGAGAAGCAAGAATAAGGAAGCCAGTTCCTCTCCAAAATCACAATAGTCCACACCCAAAGGAAGAACAATTCAGAGACTGTTACCGATTTCAGGAGGGAAAGTTTTGAGTCCCAGACCCCAAACACTGAACTTTTCCAAGAGAGGGGCACAAGAGTTGAGACAGGAAGCTCCAACACCTACCAGCAAACAGCGTAGAGTAGCGCCAAGAGCCAAGCAAAACTTACATGGTAACTTACATGGTGGTGGGGATAAGCCATTCCGATTTAAAGTGCCCCCCATTAACACAAAGTTCATCTCCTCGGAAGAACACTGAAAGACTTCAACGTATCTGTCCTTCATGGTTTTCTTATGGCACTTCTGAGCAGCCATAAATGCTCGGTCCGAAGATTTCATTTGGATGAAAGCATCTCCAGATGGACGCCCCTGAGGATGAAAGCACAGAGAATGAGCTATAACTTAACTACAGAAGCATTTATGCAGTGGAAAGTCTACAAGGAGGAGGGATTTATCTGCAGTGATAACATGAGCAACTATAAGTCTGAATTCAAAATGACAGTTTCCTTCTTGGTTTTAGGTACCTTGAAGGGAGAGCTGGTCTCTGCTTTAATATCAGAAGCTCCTGCTGGATCAGACCAGCGGTCTATGTAGTCTAGCATACTGTTTCACACAGTGGCCAACCAGTTGTCCTGGAGTGCCAAATGAACAGTGCATAGAGGTCAAGACCTTTTCCTGATGCTGCCTTAGGGTTGCCAGGTCTTACCAGGCTTGTGGTGGGGGGCTCCCAGCTCCGAGCCTGGATCTTCTGGTGTATGTGCCTCATGATGACATCACCTGGAAGTAACATCATCACACTGGGCACAACACACAGCGACACTTTAGCATTTTGACCAAAGCTCTATGGTTACCATAGAGTTCTGGTCAAAACGCTAGAGCATCATCATGCGATGTGCCCAGCATAATGACATCACTTCCAGGTGATGTCATCATGCTGACACTATGGGAGGAGGCTGCTCGGAGATGGGGCTTCCCCGCTGGCCAGCAGCAGATTAGAGTCCCTGAAATCAGGGGAACCCCTGCCCTAACCAGGGGTATGGTAACCCTATGTTGCCTCCCAGCACTGGTAATCAAGAGGTTTGCTGCCTCTGTAGATGGAAGTTCCCCTCAGTCATTGGCTATGTATGGGGGAGATGGCAGCAGTGTTGGACCCACCACATCCTGGCAGAGAGAAATCCAGTGAAAGGAAATGCTTCTTGTGCCAAGAGGCCCACACTTGAAGGACCACACTCAGAGATACTGAAGCTGTATGACTAAACATACCAAACAATACTAGTTTTCTATAACTAGGCAACTGGATTCTGTGGGAGATTTCTGCCAATTCCCTCCTTGCATCAGACCTCCAACGCCACCCCTCACATTGCCCCCACCCCCCATGGACAACATTATGGGACATTTTGAGTCACAGCAGGAAGGAGGCGGCAAAGAAGTTGTGCTCTGCTGACAGATATCCTTCCAAACATGTGGATTTTCAGTGAGATCCACGCTGAGGGTTACCAGACAAATCCTTTTTTTAAAAAAACAATACAATATCAAACTAGAACAAAAGACAAAACAAAAGAAAAAAAGAATTGGGTAATAAAGACTTGAAGTTCTTTATGCATGTTGGATTTCTGTTCTTGATTTATATATAAACTACCCTCAATTTGTATCATCTTGGCATGTGCAAAGAGATCAAGTTTTCCTCCCCATATGTCTTACGCTGCAACTACAGTGGAAAGCAGATATGTAGAATAGGTGGCGGTGGAAAGTGCTGGCAAGTCACAGCTGACTTACGATGACCTCGTGGAGTTTTCAAGCCAAGAGATGTCCAGAGGCTGTTTGCCATTGCCTGCCTCTGTGTCACAACCCTGGACTTCCTTGGTGTTCTCTCATCCCAATACTGACCAGGGCTGGACCTGCTTACTTTCTGAGATCTGATGAGTGAGGTTAGCCTGGGACATCCAGGTCAGGGTGGGTAGAAAAGAATCACTCCTAAATGACTGTCTACTGGCAGAAAAAGGTATGCAAGCACAGCCATACCCTTGTGCCTGTAGGAGGTTACAGCCTTCTAGGCAGCTGTGGAGACTCAGCCACTTTGTATGATAAACACCAGTATTCTGGTCTGGCCATTTGTGATTCATTTTACTAAGTAGAATGTGGAAAGGAACAAGCTACCAACAGGTCTTGAGCATAAATCCCTGCAGTAGATGGTGTGACAGTCCTGGCCAGGTCATGCCAGTGGAGGCTAGGGGAGAGGGCAGCAGAAGCCCACCCTGGGGGAAAAGAAGCCCAAGACCAAGGGAGTCTCCAGAGAAGCCACCCCAGAAGCCTGTAGCCTAGGTGCGGCCAGGCTCCAATCAGTTGGGCTGCAGATGGAGAGCCTTTACAGGTGCAGTGGGGGAGTGGGTGGAACCTGCAACTGGGGGACAGGTCAAGCCCCTGGGCTTCTCCTTAAGAGTTACCACCCTGAGAAGCCTGGTGTTGTTGAGGGAAAGGGGAGCTGGACAAAGGGAGCGCAGCTGTGGAAAGTAAGGGGACTTTCCTGGGAGGTGGGCTGTTGTAGTGGTTTGGTGTAGTGGTTAAGAGTGGCAGACTAATCTGGAGAACCGGGTTCAATTCCCCACTCTTTCACATGCAGCCAGCTGGGTGACCTTGGGTCAGACACAGTTCTCTCAAGAGCAGGTCTCTCAGAGCTTTCTCAGCCCCACCTATCTCACAGGATGTCTGTTGTGGGGAGAGGAAGGGAAGGCGATTGTAAGCCGCTCTGAGACTCTGAGTGAAGGCCAGGGTATAAATCTAATTGCTTCTTTCCCAAAGAAAATTTTTATCAGGGAAACTGTGGAATAAAGACAATCTTGCCCTGCACCTCTGAGTCCAAGTATCCTTCCAAGCAATAAGGTGGTCCATGGATAAGCAATCAATACCCAGCCTGTTGTGCCTTCCAGTGCTACAGACAGGTACCATTGTGTTGTCTTTCTCTAGTAGGTAAAGCTACAAATCTAGCCATCAGGGCACTGCCAGTGGAAGAACTAAGATGGATGTATGTGGAATGAAGGAACCTCTCTGTAATTTTCCCTCACCTTTTCCCCAGAACTCAGCACCATCCCCATGTAACTCTATTCTCCTATGGGCAATCATCCAACAAGCACTGATAAATGGATGTTCTCCATCACCTGGGCGAGGCCTGTAGTAAATGTCAGAACACCAAGTATTCCTCCACAGAGTTGCAACTTCTTTGTTCTAACAAGTTTTCTATGCCTTCCCAGAGTACATTGATGGAAAGCAACATTAGCGTGCAGTTCCTCCAGTCACAATGATGGTGACAGCTGCAACCCTCACTGCCTGGAGTATAACTCACTCGGATGTAAGGACACTGCGGGAGCAGGAAATCTAGCAGTTCCAATCCCTGATGCTTTCAGACCTACAGAAAACCTACAGTTTCAGCTGTGTCTGTTCTTGTGACATGTGTGTTAATCACTGCCTGGGTCACACTGGTGGTGGGGTTG
The DNA here is from genome assembly GCF_001447785.1 of Gekko japonicus. Classification (NCBI taxonomy): domain Eukaryota; kingdom Metazoa; phylum Chordata; class Lepidosauria; order Squamata; family Gekkonidae; genus Gekko; species Gekko japonicus. The sequence continues at coordinate 1,986,432 of NW_015165235.1, forward strand.
GCAGGGACCACATGTTTGGCTACATTAACTGCAGCAGGGGTTCTCAACCATTTTGAGCCTGCAGGGGAGGGACCCTTTGGAATTCTGATGCAGGCTGGTGGGCACAACCACAGAATGGCTGCCTCAGGAAGTAGTTGTTGTTGTTGTTCAGTCGCACAGTTGAGTCCGACTCTTTGCGACCCCATGGACCAGCTCCCTCCAGGCCTTCCGGTCTTCCGCCATCCTCTGAAGTTTGCTCAACTTCATGTTCGTTGCATCGATGACACTGTCTAACCATCTCATCCTTTGCCGTCCCCGTCTTCTTTGACCTTCAATCTTTCCCAGCATCAGGGTCTTCTCCAGTGAGTGCTCCCTTCTCATTTGCTGGCCAAAGTATTTGAGCTTCAGTTTCATTATCTGGCCTTCCAGGGAACAGTCAGGGTTGATTACTTTTAGGATTGTTAAATGAACATATTTAAAACTGTTTCCTTGCATGCATACAAAGTAACGCCGTGAAGATCCTTGTGCTTTGGCAACTCTTGCTAAAGCAACTTAAAAAAAATGTGCACAGCCAATTGGATCACCAGTAGCCAACCAGAAGCTCCGCTAGACAAAAGCCCCACCTGGCCTCTTCCACTTTCTAAAAACACTTGACACCTACTAGGAAAGGTGTTCATGGACCCCAAGCTAAAGTGTGTTACAGAAACAAGTGGACTTGATTGCTGGTTGAATATAGACACATGTCTACATTATACCAGCATTAATCTTACAGTGCATTTCTAAACATGTTTGCTGAGAAGTAAGACTCCCTAAAATTAATGGGGCTGACCCCCTAGGAAGTATGGTGTAGTGGGACTATTAGAACAGTTGTCTTTTACAACTAACTTGCGGTTGTTCACTGCGCCCACCACAATGGCCAAATGCTTCTCCCTCTACATTTTACAAACACTTCGTCCTTTTACTTGTGATAAAGGTATATACATAGAGCCATTCATCACAAAGTGTCCTGATTTTAAATGCTCTTTAAAGCCCACAGTCACAGGACTTACTGTTCCTGCCCTTCAGCTTTCATTGTAACAGAACACTTTCGATCAACACCTCTATTGTAAAACTTTGGGAATATAGCTTGCCTAGACTTCAGATTCTCAGAATCTAGGAAATGTCAAAACCAGTCATAAAAAAACACTCCAGTTTTCAAATAATTGCAAACATTTTAGAAGACAAATGCTTAGATTTCCCCCCCTCTCCCACTCATGCACACATCCCTTTTGGTAGAAAACTATTCGAAAATCTAAGTAATACTTTTGAGCTCAATCATGACCACAGCATAAGCGCTGAAACAACTTGAGTCATTTTCCACCTTCCCATCACTTCTCAGTGCAGTGATCCTCTTTAACTTTACAGCACTCTCATGTGGAAGACTGATTGGTAAGACAAAGATTTTCACATAGGCCTCCAGTAAGCTTCATGCAGGGATGAACGTAATGTAACAAAGTGGTGATTTTGAGCCTTGTTCTAGTTAATTCAGTGCCATCAGCTCACAAATGACTTAAGGTAACCCTTCACGGCATTTTCAAAGCAAGAGATAAGCAGGGGTGGTTTGCCATTGCCTCCCTCTGCATAGCATCCCTTGATTTCTGTTGTGGTCTCCCATCTAAGTACTAACCATGGCTGACCCTGCTTAGCTTTCTGAGCTCAGACTAGACCAGGCTGTTGAGGCTGCTGCACCTTGAACTGCAACCTCGGAACTCAATTTCAAATGGTATCTTGAAGACAGGTACCTGTAGACAGGTACCATGAGAACACTTTAACAGATACAAGCCAGAACATTCAGCTTGTGATAAAGATGACATCTCTGATCCATCTGCAATTGGACCACAGTTAAGAGTGAAACACAGACCACGCCAGTAAAGCATCTTTAGATTTAGGAAGTCAGTGCAAGAAGAAGACAGGCAACTATAGCATGTGGGTCAGGCAGGGGTCATTTCCTGCAGGAGCGCACAGGAGCGGAGCTCCGGCAGTAAAGAGCCCAGGGGGCGGGCACATGCAACAAGCCCCACCCCCTGCTCCCAGCAGCCCTCAGTCAGAGCAAGAAGCAGCCAGGTAAGTTGCAGAGCCCCCCCCCCAGTCCAAAACAGTCCAGTGGCACCTTTAAGTTTTATTCAGGTACAAGCTCTCCCTCCTCTGCGAGAACAGATCTGCACATTCCCCCCCCCCCAATAGCTAGCAATCCAAAATAGTCCAGTGGAGCCTGAGCGGTGGGTGTTGCCTTCTGACACACTTCTGGTGATGTCAGGGTGTGTGGCATATGCAAATAAGTTACGCTAATGAGTTATGCTAATGAGCTCCTGCACCTCTTTTTCTACGACAATCATTCTTGGGTCAGGCAGATCTTTGAATACTGACTGGAAATAAGTGAACCATTAATGCAAACCATCCAAACATTTTCTTGGTAGTTCTTTCATCATTGCAGTGTTTACAATTACAGCAGGCAGGCATGTCAACCAGAACCACTAAGTATTGACAACTCCTTAGCTCTGATCCTTAACTAGTCATCATCTACTTTTGAGATGCTTAACTAGTCATTGTTATCTTTTGCTAGGGAACTGAAAAAGGGCATCCTCAACACTCACTCAGTCTACAAAGAGGCCAAGGTAGCCAGGATTGAAGTACCACTGTGGTACAACCAGGGGATATGTCTTGCAGAGAACCTCAAGGCAAGATGGAGAAATAGACCAAGAGAGACTATGGATGCAATCGATCACATCCAAGTTCTTGCAGTCTTTCCTGCTTTTACAGCCTTTTTGAATGCAAACTGTTACAGCTTTACTGCAATTTATCCTTCCCAATATTTGAAGCCTCCATACTCTCATGTAGAATGATAGCTATCACAATCATTCTTTTTTTTTTTTATGGGATACATTTTATTAGATTTTAAGGCAGCAGATACAGTCCAGGCTCTCCCATGTTGAAAGGTACCTTGTACAGCAACAGATGTGGTATAAGTAATGCATGAGGAAGACCACAAACAGCTGCACAAGGTAACAGCTAAGGGCCATCCTACACCTTGTGCAGAATATCAGTGATCAGAGCTGCCAGCACCAGGGCTGCCGAGAGCCACCGTGGGTCCCCAGACAAAGATTTGACCCTGATCAAAACCAAGTATTATTGGCTTGCTGCTACCATCCATGAATAGAATAATAATTGTCAGATAGGCAAGAAAGGAAAATGGGCAGGATGATTAAAGAGCAGGTTTTACTTATTTACACCGTGCATGTTATAATAAGGTATGGTGCAACCCCTCCCACCTTTCTAATAACAGCCACCTAGCACATATCAACATTAAGCAAGATGGGACAAACTTGAAGAAACCTAGCGAACAGCACTCTTGCAAGCTCTCTCTCTCTCTGTGTCTCACTGACTTGCTTTGGAAAACAAGGGAGAAGATGATTACAGCTAATAGGTAGGTTGTCTTCTTCAACTGGCACTCACGGGCACCATGGCACCCCACAGGGGTGTTTCTTAGCAAGCACTTTCTTCTTCCCCCAAAGCATCTCTTTTCTGAAACAAAGAATGAGTCCTGGCAGGGGATCAGAATCCTGTATATGCACTGACTTTAGAAAGCAACTCTAGCCCCTGGATACTGAAATCCAACTGACTCCAGTTCTCCCTTCCCTTCCCCTCCCCTCCCCTTCTGCTGCCGCCTACTTAAACAGAAAGAAAAAGAAAGCTGGAGAAAACAGAGACCACCCCATCCTCCTCTCCCAGGCAGAGTGTAATGTTTCTGATTTTAAAACAACAACAACAACAACTAAGCACATTCCCTATTCCTAGGCCTTGCTCCAGATAGCTGGATCTTGTCCTTGTTAACTCAAAGTGTGACTGTGATGCAGTTTACTTGCCTGTAAATATGCACGGGAGGACTGCAGGCTTAAATTCCCTCACTCACTTCTTCTCCCTGATTCCTCCACCCCAAATCTATCCAGCATCCAAATGCCACCCCAGTCCCCTGCAATTATCTTCTCACAGATCTAGAGGTTACCAATTTTTTTCTTACTAACTCCTATTCCTGTGCATCTCACAGCAGCTTGAACTGCAGGAAAAAGCCAGTAATAAGTGTGTGCTCTCTTTTTTCCAAAAGTCCCCCTGCAGATTTCTGTGGCTCAGGCTGCCATTAAAGCCACAGGAGCAAACCAACCCTCTTTCTTGGTCAGTTGGCAACTCCCACTGCTTATTAGACACTGATCTTTTTCCTGTGATACCCATTCTGAGCAACTGCATGGAAACTTCTTTGCCTTTCCAGCATCACAGTGTGAGTGGTAACAGCCCTGCCCCATCGTATTCCCCCCCCTTCCAGTGCCTCCAGCTAGGGGCTCATTGACCAGACAACAATCCTGTTCTTGTGGTAGAGAAGCTTCTCTATGCAGCTCAGGAAATGGACCAGGGAACAGAGCAGACGATGGGCTTTTTGCAAGATAGATCTTGCAAGGAGGAGAACGACAGACGAGGGACTACAGCAGTTCATCGTACAAGAGAGCAGGAGCACCACATGTTGCCTTCCCAGCACACAGAGTGTGAGGCTGGCTGGCTACACAGGTGTAGGAAGGGGGTGGGCAGAGGAAACTGAGCCAACCCAGAGCATCTGTTTCTCACTCTGGGGGTGTGGGGTGAGGGAGAGGGAAAGTGATAAAGAGATCGCAGCAGAAAAAAAGAGTAGAGCAGAGGCATTCCAGGGGAAGTTAAAATCTACTGTGTCAGCTGTTGGAGAGCTCCAGCTGGGGCCCCTCAAACTGACGTTGGCCCCCCCCCCCGAATTTTGTTTCCCCTCTCTCGGAGGCCCTGGTCAGCACCTCTGACTGTTAAACAGCAGCAACCCCCTCCAGCCACCCAGATTCAGATTTGGGACACAGCAAGGGCGCTGAGAAGGAAGATTTCATCCTCTGTTCCCATGACATGTACCCCAACAGAAATCTCCCACTGCCAAGCAGCTATTGCCCCCAGCTAGGGAGAAAGGCAGGAACACGCAGTGCACCTATTTCTGCCTCCTGCCCATGGCACCAGCTGTTGGGGATAGCCAAATATCTGTTGGAAAAATGGCCCCGGGATAATGGGGAGTACCCATCCTCAGATGCCGTGTCTCCCCTCAAAGATCAAGCCCTCCTTACTTTCATACAACATGAAAGATATGCCAGGAAACCTGATTAAGTGTTTAACCTAAAGAGTGCAAGTCACTCTCTGAGCCTCTCCCTGTTTCCCAGTTAATAATATGGGGAGGATGCATACCGAGAAGTTGCATGGATTAACGGTCATGCATGCAAAATGTCTAGAATATGCTAAAGCCGTACTAAAAAAAAAAGGTCTAAGAGACAGAACACAAATGAAAATGTTTATGAATATTAAAAAGCAAAAATTACTGTTCTCTCTCTCTTTTTTAAATTTCAGGATGGCGACATAATCTTAGGCGGTGACTTGAATTACATAGTTGACGATGCTTTGGACTGGACCCACAAAGTTAAACAACCAAAACCCCTATGTATGACAAAAACCAAACTAGCTAGCTTATTAGAAAAATTCTGCTATTGTTATATATAGAGACACCTCAAAGCAAATTCAAAAGACTACATCTACTTTTCGGCAAATCACAAAATATATACCTGCATAGACTACATCCCAGTCTCAAAATCTTTAACACACAAGATGTCCTCAGCTGAAATTGGTTATAAGTTGTGGAGTGACCACACTTGGGTTACTTGCTCCCAGGACCTTGGACAAAACGCTGACTAGACAGCCTACGTGGAGGTTGAATACTGTTGTCTCCTTTACTTACCTGGTGATTTAATACCATGTGAACCCCATGAGTTCGGATATCTCCAGAAAACTCCCCCAGGAATCCCAAAATATCCTCTATAGTGGCAGTGAAAAAAAGTGGAGGGAAGGCCACGTAGTCGTATGCAGTCCCTGACATTGGTGGGTGGTACATATTGCTGAGGTAGCACAGGAAGGATAGGCGGAGTTGGAAGAGGAATGAGAGGTACAGAAGAGTACCTGTTCAACACCTGCAAAAAAAAATATGACACCAGATGAGTGGTTTTCATACGTGTTGGCGTACAACCTGCATCATTGTTTAATCAACTGCAGCAGCTTTCCCATTTAGTCAAATAACAAAGCCAAGCAGGTCAGTCCCACCCATTGCTATTGCCTTCTCTCTAGGCGGATGGAAGGTGCATTTCTTAGTGTCTAGCTTTCATGGGGAGGGAATAGGTTTGCATCCATCACTTGTGTGCCCTTAATTGTAGCTACTTACATTCTCCCACTGCATAAAGTAAAGAGGCTCCAGTATGCAGGATGTGTAGTGGATCTTCCCCTGTGCCCTGGAAATACCAGGCAGGTGCCCGCTCTAAAACTGCTTGACCTATTTACTTTGTCTAAATCAGGTAGAAAACTCATTTAATATCAGGATCAGACCTAACATAAATAGCCTGGTTGGGCCATACATACCATACATTTTTGAAATGCAAACAAAAAAAAGCACTACTTGAAGAGTGTTTGGAAGCTGCAGCTAGTGCAGAATTCTGGTTGCCAAATCTCTCTTACCTCCTCGGCGGGGGATCCCTGGCCATCTCCCGGTGCGCGTGCGTGCGCCACATCTACGTACACTCCCTCGCCCAGTTCAAGATGTTGATTTTTTCTTTTAAAGCATTGTATGGATCATAACCAGGGTATCTGCAGGACTATCTTCTCCCACGTGTTCCTGCCCAGGAATTCAGATCACAGGGAGTGGCCCTCTTGACTGTCCTGTCTGTCAAAGAAGATTGTTTGAGGGATACATGAGAAAAGGCCTTTTCAGTGACAGCCCCATGATAGTGGAACAATCTACCCAGAGAGGTGCACCTGACCCCCTCACTTAGGGTTGCCAAATCTCTCTTATCTCCTCGGCGGGGGATCCCTGGCCATCTCCCGGTGCGCGTGCGTGCGCCGCATCTACGTCACCCGGATGTGATGTCACACGCTGGGGGCGGGGCCACAGCCATTCCCGGGGGCATTTGGCAGCCCTACCCTCGCTTTCAATCTGTAGGCCGCAACTGAAGACAGTTTTATTTATTATTTTATGTATTAACTTACTGGCAGTCCTAAATTGTGATTTTAAATTTGGGGTTTTTTATGTATTTTATGTATTCTGTTTTATGTATTTCATCTATATTGTAAGCTGGCTTGAGTCCTGTAAGGCAGAAAAGTGACTGATAAACATTTTAATTAATAAATGAATGTATTAATATTAAATTAGTATTAATAAGTTTCACTAATTATAACCTCCAGGTAAGCTTCCTGGAATTATACCTTCTCTTCCAAGCAACATAGATCAGTTCCCCTGGAGAAAATCGCTGCTTTGGAGGGTGGACCCTATGGTGCCACTGAGGCCACGCGCCCCCTTAAACCCCTCCCCAGGCTCCACCTCTCAAATCTCCAGAAGTTTCCCAACCCAAAGTTGGCAACATTACCAGAAGGGGAGCAGAGTGTAGGAATTAAGACTCGGAAGTTGTGCCCTTCAGGTGTGTATCGCACTACAGATCTTTTGTACTGAAGAACGCTCCCTCACAGTTTGAAGACCCACAATAGCTGGGGAATTGGCCTCTGAGACTACTTCCTTGAAGATCAAATTCTCCCCTTCAGCTGTGAAGCTTTTCCCCTTCAGTCTTCACATGTGAGGAAAGGCTGAACTGGAAACTGTAGAGGAGCTACAGAATGAAGAATTTCCATGCAGCAGTTCTCTTACTGTCTGCCAATTTAGCATTTTAATCACACACTCTCATGATCATAATTGTGCATTAACTTTGGTAATAAAAAAACCTTTACATCTACTTCTACTGATGACCTCAGAAACTCAGATTCAATTTCTTAAAGCCACTGGCCAAACAGAGGCGTTGAACTCATTTGTTACAAGGGCTGGATCTGATATAAATGTCACTTTGTCAGGCCGGGGCATGCCTGCCATAAAATGTAATGCCAGGTTTGGGAGATACAGACTTCATAAAGGATACAGGCAAACCCAATTATCAATATTATTATTTTTTTTACTCAAAATAGAAACATGCTTAATATATTAATACTCTTACAATACTTCCTTACAGTATCTCCCTGATGCCCACCCTCCCACTTCCACCGCCCATTACTCATCAGCACTGGGACAGTACAGAGGCATAAGGCACAGCCTGTTTCATCTGGCAGTAAAGGTAATGAACAGCTGCTTGGAGGCTGGGTAAGAGCCCTGGACAGGCTGGTTCTGGCCCATGGGCCATGTTTGACACCCCTGATTTATTCAGTTTCTAGGACGATTTAATAAAAGTGACCCAATACATATCCTTTCAACAGGTGATCTAATCTGAAGTTAATACATGCTACATCACAAGGCTGATTGTGAGACTGAAGTGACACTTGAAAAGGTGAGATACATGGAAATACTCTGCTCCCACTATCTGTTTTTGCGTGTTGTACTGCAACAAGTTGCTAGAGATGACAATCTAAACATGTAGAGCTGGTGGGAAAGCTACGTAATAAGGTATAATCTCAACAGACACCAGCAGGCAGCACAAATGCGTCCTGATCCACCGTTCTAAAATGGTTGTCATTCTAAGTTCGCCAGTAACATGTTCAGAGGATTGGTTTAGGGGGTGGGGGAAGGTAAGAGCACTGACTATTGAAGAAGACAGCACTATCCAGGTGGATTGGCACATAGGTGCAGAAGACACAGGAGTGCAGCTTGTTGCTGTGCACCTGTCTGTCTAGACTAAAAACAGTGAATATGCCTATAAAAACAGGTGTGGTTTGAGGGTTTGAACCCAAGGCCATAAGGCAACAGAAGAGACTTCATGCTTAAGGTCACACAGCAGAGATAACAGGCTCCTGTGCATGTTCCAGACTATAAAATTATTGGCAAATACAGGCAGGGATGTGTATTTTCTGCGACCATCCTGTTCAAGTACGGGATTTATACAGAGAACTTCAATTGTTGAGACTACTTGATCAGATTTTTTGCTTTTTATTTTTTTAAGCCAGTTGCTGGCCCATACAAGCTTTGAAACATGAGACCGTTCCAAGCAATGTCTTGGAAAACGTAGACTGAACAACATTTCTGAGGAACAGTTGCTGTTCTTTCCCCATGACTAGCATGTTCCCTCTAAGCTGAGTTAGTGTGCTTCCCTATGACTAGCAGGAGAATAAAACATGCAGGAAAAACTAATACTTGAATACTTAAGATGTGCTTCATTTTGAAAACATGTAAGGGCTGCAGTGCTCAGCTGTTCATGGATTACTTCAATGAAAAACGTCAATCTACAAAGCACCTGGATTAGGGAAGGGCTGTGCATTGGGGAAGACACACTGCATGATTACCAAAGCCCAGCCTGCAGTTCTGAGCACAAATTCTGCCCAGGCTTTATTCCAGTCATTGTCAAACGTCATATCTAAGACTGAGCAGCTGAAAAACCACCCATCCACCTTTCCCTTGCTGGAGAATAAGATGACAGAACCCTGAGGAGGTGGAAATGATGCAGTCCTTTCTAACTGCATGTGGTGGATTCCAGCTCTGTTCACAAAAATCCTCCTTGCAAATAGAAAACAGCAGAGAAAGATAATTTGTTGTGCTAGTTTTCTATCTACAGGAAGTTCTGAACATAGAGAGTATTACCAAATGTGTTCCCTCCACCTTCAGTCTGAGTGGATAAAATCTGTTCTGCCACCTCGTGCCCTTGCATGTGTGAGTCAAAGGTTAATCTTCAGATAAGTACCTCACAACCATGACATTAGCAAGCCGGGCACTCACCTGCTGTACCTCAGCTGCTGTGCTCCGGAAGAGTTCTATGTACCTTTTACCCAGCAAGTCCTTGTGTTTTTTTAATGCATTCTGTGCGTATTCTTCACAGGCAAACAACACAAATGCATCTCCCGTCGGCCGGTTGTCAGGGTACGTAACGAAGAGGATTCCTTCCTTTCCACCCGTCACAGGACAATGTTGACCAAAAAAGGCTAACACTTCTTCTGTAGTTACGTTGAAGGGAAGGCCCCGCATCCGAACAATCACCTGGTTCTCTTTTGACAAGAACTGGGCTACTTCATTGGATGTGCCTTCAAGAAGAATGACCAGAACTCAACATTTTTATTATTCTCATTGTTATTTTTTTCCTGTCTTTTTCCTTGTAAATAGTTGTGTGTTATATTTTGATATAGTAATGTAAGAGGAGAGAGACAAACCAACAGAACTATGAAGGAATTGAGACAGCTATTCACAAAGGGGTTATTGAAGAAAGAGAACACAGCCTGTGCGGCCTTTCCTCTTTTTTAGCAGACACTCAGAGAATCAATGCTTCCCTATTTCTGTGAGGGAGCCTAAAATACTACCAGACAGACACACCCTTACCGGTTTAGTAATGCAGTTCCTCTAGTTGCTGGGAGAGGTCCACCCTCTCCTGAGGCAGCACGTAGGCGTTATTTGTTGGGTTCAGAGCCTGCACTCAGATAGTACCTCAAAAGACTAGGATCCTCAATAAAACTTAACAGAATAATGGGAGGGGAGGCTTTGCCAATAAGAACCACCCCAGATATGTTCTGCAGTTAGTCCTTATTTTGATTTATGGACAAACAAAAACACAAGCATGTTTCCTGCTCAGAGAAGTTTTGATGGTTCATAGATGTGAGATTGAGACATAACAAGCCATGGCTTCTCAAGACATGAACAAGCCTGGGGAAGTCTCAGGCTCCTACTCTCTTCCCCCTCCCCTCACAGGTGGCTTGACAGTTAAAATCCTCCACTTTCTTACCAAACAATGGTTTGTTATGAATCCACATCACAGTTTTGCATCCACCCTCCAGATCAGTATTCTGTTTAAATGCTTTTGCGTAGTCTCTGTTGGAGACCTTTGAGAACCAAAGCAGGTTCAGTCCCTGGCATTCTCCAGTTGAGGAACCAGGTAGTGTGAAAGATCTCCACTTGAGACTCTGGAGAGCCATCACCAGAGTGGCTAACCCTGACCTTGAGGGATCATTGGTGTGATTCAGTATAAGGCATTTTCAGTGCTCAAGTTCTAGTCAGAGACAGCTATATCAGGCTACTAGCAGAGCACTCCTAAGGACAGCTTCCTGTGAGTAAGCTGCATTGAGTAGACCTGCTCAGGATGGTACTGTTGTTCATACATTTTAAGTCTTGCCCTTCCAAGGATTTCAGGGTAGCAGACGTAATCCCCCTACTATCCCAGGGAAGTCCTGGGGGGCAGTACTAGGCATTGTGACATCACTTCCGGTCACATAACTGAAAGTGAGGTTACACATAGCCACAACCCTACAGAAACAGTGGTTTGTTCATAGAAATTGAAATTTGGGGAGTTGCTAGAGCATCAAAGTGATGCACAAAGTCACTTCAAGATACACAAGGCTGATGGCACTTTCCCCACTGTTTCTCCTACTGATGCTGCTATAGCGGGAAACCTGGTCCCCCTACCTGTTATTGCAACAGAGAGGGTAGATCAAGACATAAAGACTGGCCACAGGTTACCCAGAGAGATCAGTGAATGAAGACTATGCCCACTTGTTGAAAATCCAGCACTATCCCACTACTCCATAATGCTTCACTGGAACAAAAAATCTGACTTACAATAAAGCAGTTTGATCTAAAACCAACTGTGGAACAAATAGCCATTAGGAAGTCTTTTTCAGTTTTAATCAGAATTGTAGTAGGACAAAAAAAATTACCTCCTGCAATTTTAAGAAAATCTTCACCTGTTGCTTTGTATACCTAGGAAAGAAAGAAGAAGAAATGTTTACAGATGGCCAAGCTTGCCACCTTCTCTCGCCAATGCAGATTTTGGACCCTGAACAACATACCTCAATGTACCGGTTCCCCATGTGATGCTTGTGTCTTTGCAGGGCTAGATCTCTGTGCTCTTCACTTACAAACCTGACAAGAGCTTCCCCGTTCCTCCTGCCCTGGGCATTAAGGCAAAGCGCAGCCCCTCCTCTGGAAAGTCAGACAGAGAAGCAGCAGTGAGCCTCACAGGCTAGCATCCTTGTAAAGCTAGTCTTTACACAAAGAAAAAGCAAGCACCATTTGGTACTTCTTTGTTTGTGTGTTCTGAGTTAGAATAGAACAGTTTTTAACTGAATGTCAGCAGTGTGGAAGTAATTCTGAAGTGTTCAGACAACCACTTCACTAGGAATTAATCTATTGCTTTCTTTTATAATACAAATACTGCATGCCACCCTAAGAACTGAGTTCAGCAATCTGAACTCCAGCGTTAATTCTTTTTTTAAAAAAATGTTTTGCCATCAAGTCATGCTGACCCCTAGTGGGGCTTGAAGGCAAGGGATATTCAGCGGTGACTGGCTTGCCATTGCCTGCCTCTGCATCACGGCCCTGGTATTTCTTGGAGGTCTCCCTTCCAAATACTAGCCCGGGCTGGTCCTGCTTAGCTTTCTGGATCTGACAAGATTGGGCTTGCCGGGGCTATCTGGGACAGGGCACTTTAGTTCTTTTCCAAAGCCAGTTGAAATCCTTACAGCTGCAAGGTTGAAAGTTTGGAAACATGGGGCCATGTGAACTCTGGAACCAGAGAAGGGCTCAGAGGATCTCCAGCAGCCAGAGTTTCAGGGTCAGGTCTATGGCTGGGAATGCTGTGGCAAGGAAGCCTAAAGTTATGCAGCGTGGGAAAATGAGGATGCCACTGAAAAACAGCCACAACTTAAATATAGAAAGTTATTTCATTGTATTAAATTTTAATTAATTTTAACGAAACTGAGAGTACCTAGCACTTTTTTCTTCTCAGTAATTCATTTGCATTCATTTATCAGAATACTGGAAGATGAAAAACTGGATTAATTCTTACTGAACAGTTTAAAGGCTATAGTCTGGAATTTTTTTAAGGGAAGCTAAAAAGGTAAGGAAAGGGACACTGCATATCTCCAAGAGGGCCAATAGACTGGACGTGTTGTTTAAAACACTAATAAATGGTTTAAACACAGATCCAGCTGGGCAGCTGTATGGTCTGAAGCAACAAAAGAAAGTTAGAGTCCAGTGGCACTTTTAAGACCAACAAAGTTTTATTCAAGGTGTGAGTTTTCGTGTGCGTGCACCCTTCCTCAGACACAATGAAACGGAAATAGAAATAACAGCTATACACATAGAGGGTGGGCAGTGAATTAGCACACAGAATAATGAACCCGAACAATTGATAGCCATATAACTAAGCTTGCTATTCTTTTAATCTGTTAAAAATATCTTCATTATTCTGTATGCTAATTCACTGCCCACCCTCTATGTGTATAGCTGTTATTTCTATTTCCATTTAATTGTGTCTGAAGAAGTACTATGTGTGCACAGGAAAGCTCATGCCTTGAATAAAACTCTGTTGGTCTTAAAGGTGCCCCACTGGACTTAGACTTTGATTTAAGCACATTACAAGTGATAATAAAATTAAAGGGGAAAATATCAACAGGGATTTACAAAAAAAAAAGATGATGAAGGAAGGAAGGAAGAAGAAAGGAGATTTATATAGCAGATTAAATGTAAAGGTGGCTGAATATATGAAAGCTCCTTTATGTTTTTATGGAGTACAGAGCATAATCACTGGGCTAGATCCAAGCATTTTCAAGCAATCTCACTTAACTCCCCTCATCCCAAGCAGCTTTGTCCATACAAACCCCGTCATCCCCAGCATAGCCTTTTGGGTTATCACAGGGGACTCTCTTCACTTTTTCACCAAAGGAAAAAATGATTAGATCCAACCAAGTCTTCTAATGTAAATTTCCTAAAAAGCATTCCAGCTATTTCTTTACATTTATCACTAATTTTTTAGATACTAAATCTACAAGCTCTATTCCCTTTTAAGCTCTGTTCAGAACTGTGTCCCACTGAAGGAAAGTAAGATCCAGCCGCAAAATTAGCAAATATTTGCCAAGAAAGTATTACAGTTGTAGAATTTGGCTGGTCCTGGTGAAGAATGTGGGTTGCTTTTAATTGAAGTACACGGAGATCTGGAGAACCTTTATTCTTTTGCATTGAATACGGGAGTGTGGAACATGATGTCCAAGAAGGACATTCTTCTACCAGTGATTTCTGAAGAGGATGAAAGAAGCCGCAAGGGCGTAGACTTTCCAATTTCCCGGGGGAAAGACCAGTGTGGGTTGAGGAGACCCATGTTCAGATCTACATTTTGCATGACACTTACTTGGTGATACTGGGACAGTTAGATTTGAGTCCAATAGCAGATTAAAGACCAACAAGAGTTT
>NW_015165235.1:2005759-2008353 GCF_001447785.1 Gekko japonicus
CCTTCGGCAGGGCAAGTTTGCCGGGCCAAGTTCCCCTCCCGGTCCGTGCTGATTTTACTGGTAGCTGGGTGAGGGGGGCAGAGAGGTGGGCTGAACGAATGCGCCTCGAGGACTCAGCAGTAAGGGAGAGCCCAGGCAAGCATGCTTCCTACCTTTGTGCACGCGCGCAGGAAACCAGGAAAGCCAGACTCCACGTGCAGCCCGGCAGAACTAAGGGCTGCTGGGAGCTGAGGGTGGGGTTTCACTTCCAGGAGGAAGCAAGTCCCCGCCCTAACTTCCCTCCCTCCCTCCCAGTCCCAACCCAGCTGCTGAACATAGTTTCAGAATGGGGTGGGTGGAGAAAGGGTGGCTGGAACCAGTTGCCCTCGGAGGAGGCTGAGCCCCTTCCTGAAAATTTCAGGGGAGGGCTGACGCCTCACCACCCCCACGAACTTTACGCCTAAGCTATTGCACTCTACTCCTGCACCACCTGCAGTGCTTCTTTCAAGTATTCTAGCTCTAAACTACTGCCCATTCTTTCTTTCTTAGTTGTTTCATTCACTTCCAGGCACAGGCTTTACTTTTGCACCACTCACACATACATTTGTTAATAGCACTATAGACCTCAATTTGTGGAGGACCACAGAGAGAAGAACAGGTAACCCCCAAAGAAAGCAAATTCTAAATAGCATTATATGCTATGCTCCTCCGCTATCAGTTTTCTCATGATTCTTAGGCCACTCATAATATAATTACATTGGAAACATCATCCACACAGAGTTGCTTACTAGAGAGAAAGTTACACTATATTTTTGTTTTTCTGATGCCTGCTTGCTTTTAACCATCTTTTCTGGAAGAACAGAAAATGATTTTAAAAAACATTAAGAATTTTATCAGAAATAATAGTTTGAGAATAAGGCATTTGGTGTTCACTTACTTAGCAATGTTAAGGCCTTTGAAGAATCTAGCAATATCCTGATCAGATGACTGCCATGGTAAACCTCTTGCTCGGATTATGGTATTGTCATCTATGAGTTCCATCTTGCTGCTGCAGATCAGTCATGAAAATATACATATTTATTACTCCCATCAGCACAAAACAAAATCTGGGGTCTTCTCTATGGGCTGAAATTCTTGCTATTCAGAATAGCCAATGAGGTGCTATTGTTGGACTGGAACGTCCAGGTTCAAACCCCTGTTTACCACGAAACTTATTCAGTTGATGACTTTGGGTCACTCTTTCTCTCTCAGCCTAACCACACAGGGCTGCTGAGAAGTTAAAATGGGGGAAAGTCAGGTACGCCACTCTGAATTCCTTGGAGGAAGGGCAGGATAAAACATTTGTTTAATAAACAAATCTTCAACATGCATGCTCTTCAAGCATATGGGTGAGAGAACCTTCAATAGCTTTTCAAATATGGATTTGTCTTCCAATAATTTATAACCCCTACATACATCATTCCAACTCACTGTAGTCATTTTTCCCCTCTTTCTGATGGGAGTGGACCAGGTCATCAAGTTGCACCTGATTTATGGAGACCCCGGAGAGTTTTCAAGGCAAGAGTTACAAACACAGGTGGTTTGCCATTGCCTGCTTTTGTGGGCTTCCTTAGCGGTTGCCTGTCAAAACGCTAACCAGGGCACCCTGACCTAGATAGCCCAGGCAAGCCCAATCTCGTCAGATCTAGGAAGCTAAACTGGGCCGACTGTGGCAAGTACTTGGAAGGGAGACCTCCAAGGAATACCAGGACACAGAGGCAGACAATACAAGCCACCTCTCTGAAAATGTCCTAGCCCCACTAGGGGTCACCAGAAATCACCAGGACACGAGTGCGCACGCACGCACACACAAAGACTAAGAAAAATGCTAACAAGGGCCAACCTTGCTTAGCTTCTGAGAGCTGATGAGACCAGGTCAGCCTGGGCCATCAGGGCTCTACTTCTGATACAATCCCCCTTCCTAGGTGCTGACATTTACTATTTTACCTAGATGGTTACTTTCCATCCCAATTATTTCCCATGCAGTCTTTTTTGCCTCATTTATTTGTTGTTCTTATTGTCAGTTACATCAGTGGGGAGGGCCTCTGGTCCAACTGTAGAGAACCTAGTTAGCTGAAGATCCCTGGTCCAGTCCTGAGTATCACCAGTTTAAAAAGCATCACAGGTGGAGGTTTTAGGGAAGACCTTTCCCTGCCCAAGGGAGTCATTACCAGTCAGAACAGACAACACTCAGTGGATTAACTCAGAAGAAGAATAAGAGGAGGAGATTGGATTTATATGTCTTAGAGCGGTTTACAAACTTCTTTCCCTTCCCCTTCCCACAACAGACACCCTGTGAGGTAGGTGGGGCTGAGAGAACTCTGAAAGAAACTGCTCTTTTTCAAGAACAACTGTGCCAGAACTACAGCTTGCCCAAGGTCATCCAGCAGCTGCAAGTGAAGGAGTGGGGAATCAAACCCAGTTCTCCCAGATTAGAGTCCGCGCACTTAACCACTACACCAAACTGGCAGATTCATATTCTTGCATATCTGCAGAAGTATTGTTTCAGTTCTACAAATGGAGAAACTGGAGTACTGACGAGACTCCAAATATGTTGTATAGGACAGTCATCAGCA
>NW_015165235.1:2008368-2019184 GCF_001447785.1 Gekko japonicus
GGAATGCAAAAAGGCTTAATGTGGATTAGAACAACAGCCCAATTTCTGGGCATGAATCGTGGCCAGGCAGTTAACAAGGCAGTAGGACAGCAATATCTGTCCCTAGGATCTGGTAGTCAGAGGTATCCTTTCTATACTATGGTTCAGCAACCACAGATAGCTACTATGTCTTTCTCTAATTTAAAGAAAAACCTATTTATGAGAGGTTACCAGCACCGTTTCCTGTGGAAATTAGTTCCATAGACCAATGGTCCATATGCTTTGCTGGGAACACTGGGTAGGATCTTGTTCTAAATTCTGTGTATGGAAGCACAACCTCCTTGTCTCACCATTCCTGAAGCAGACCCAGATGTCTCCTGAAATGCTATTCTTGAGGGACGGGAGACCACCCCCAAGATCATCATCAACCAAATGAAGCAGGAAATATTTTTGGTTCCTAACCAGCATAAAGTACTAAGAACTATCTATCACAGAGAAAACAGTTTTGGAGTGTGCAGAAAACTGGGCAGGGCAGGGGACGTAAGATGTGTACCAACAGCTAACCTGTATCTTAACCTGGGCTGGGGACCTAAGTGTGCTTCCCATCAGTCCCATAAAACCTTTGGTTACACATTGATCACAACTGAAGCAGACATTTGCCTCTCCCACAAAAGAATACACGGGGTAATTACCAAGGAATCATTTTGTTATTTAAAAAAAAGAATTCTACAGCAACAGAGCTTTTAAATGAGATCTAGGACCAGCTCTTAAAAAGGAAGAAAAAGGATTTAAAAAAAAAAATCCAAACACAGCTATTTTATTTGGCAGAAGCTCCCCCTCCCCAAATGGGAACCTGGTGAGTATTACAAACTTTTGCCTCCAATCCTATTGTTTGGCTAATAATGGGAGTTTTGGCATTTTAACAGGAAGGGGGGGTCATACTAAACAATATTTGGGCAAAGAAGAGCAGGGAGAAGTGGAGGGGAACCCGCAGTAGGGTTGCCAACCTCCTGGCGGTGGCTGGAGACCTCCCGGGATTACAATCGATTTCCCGACGACAGAGATCAGCCCCCCTGGAGAAAATGACCACTTTGGAAGGTGGACTCTATGGCATTAGACCCCACTGAAGTCCCCTCCTTTCCCCAAACCCTGCCCTGCTCAGGCTCCACTCCCCAAACCTCCAGGTATTTCCCAACCTGGAGCTGGAAACCCTAGCCCACAGTTCAGCAGACTGCCAAGACCTACGCTAACGTTCCTGCTTTGTATCGCTGGGCAGCCTGATTTATCCTGTCACATCGATGGTCTCCTGGACTTCAAGCCTTCAGTAACTACTACCTGTACCAGCCCCCAAAACATACTTTGGTTTTCAGGCATCGATCACAATGTTCCAAGGAGTATGGCAGCTAGGACAGTATACAGTAGGTGAGACTCTGAACCTTGGAAACGCTCTTCTTTAAAATGCAAATGCTTACCAGGTTCCACTCTCGAATTTGTAGTTTACTCTTTCCGGATCTGAAAATCTGTGATCTGCAAAAAAAAATAAAAAAATAATTAAAAAAAGCATTTCCTTTTAAACAACCTTTTTAGAGGACACAGTAATATTCCTTCCAACAGAGGTGAAAAACAGGGTATACTCACAACCAATGTTCCCTCTAAGCTGTGGAATCCTGTGAGCAAAAATTCTACCTTGTGAGCTCCTGGCATAAAAGTTGTGAGCGAGCAATTTGGCTGCTGCATAAATCAGTTTGCTCTGGAGCCCTCCATCCTGAGCCAAGACAAAAATGTGTGAGCCAAAGGCTAAAAAATTGTGAGCTGGTTCACACTAACTCAGCTTAGAGGGAACACTGCTCACAACACCTCATTCTCATTGCCCAAGGAAACGTCTGTTATCCCCATACTCATTACTCACAGAGGAAGAAATTCCTCCTGTATTATATGGCCTTTTAACCCAACTGTTCAGAAATGTTTTTTCTCCCCTTGTCACGTATGTATTCTGCTGACTGAGAATTTCATATATCAGAAGAGGGAATGCTAGTCCAGAACAGGTTGTACTTCAACAAATCAGTTCATCTTTGAGTCTTGCTTTTTTCCATTCTGAAAGAAGACGAGCCACAGGCTGAATCCAGTTATTCTGCAACTGTTTTACTCCAGCAACTGTGCTGTCAGTAAACAGACTTTAACAGCTCTCTCTTGACCTTCTAGGCTTTAAAAAAAATGTTCAAAGCTTTATAAATATTTACTTACACAATGGAACTGGCTCATCAATATTTACTATCTGAACAGTGAGTTTGGGTGCAGATAAATATGACACTCACCTTGCGTACATCTATGTACAACTATTTTTGGCCAGCCATGTTTTGATCACACCTGGTTAGATTACTGTAATGCACATCAGGTGGGGCTGCCACTGAAAATTGTCCTGGGGCCAGGCTGCTGTCGGAGACTGGATACCAGGATTGTATCACTGCAGTACTGAAAAAAGCTGTCTTTGCTGCCTATTTGTGAGCAGACAAAATTCAAAGTGCAAGGCCTACCTTCTCTCACACTGTCCATCTCAGGAATTAAGCTCCACTCTCTGCACCCCTGCCCACAGAGTGAGGAGGGCTTTCTCTGTGGTGATTCTTCACCTCTGGAATGCCCTACCCTTTGAATATCACCTGGCACCTACCCTTCTGGTATTTAAGTGCCAGGCTAAAGCATCTTTTATTTATCCAGGCTTTAACTGAACTTTCATCCTAATTTATTAGTTGTCTTTTTTCCTGTTTTCTAACCTATATCCCACTTGTTTGATATCTTTTTGATTGAACAGTAAGATTGTTTTATGATGTTTTTATTGGTAGGTGAATTTATAACTTATAGTCTGCAATAGTTTTGTTGCTGATGGGGCTAATATTAGTACAGTATTTTGTTTAATTTCTGACTTCTTTCATTCTTAGGTGCCTCATGTCTCTGCAGAGGTGGCATACAGATCTTCAGAATAAACACATTCTTTCCACAGATCTCCCGCAAAAGCAAAATAGGATTTACTGGGGACAGGTCCCAGAAACAAAGATGGCTCAAGAGGGAGATAAGCATCCTCAGTCCCACCCTGAATTCCTCCCAGTGCCTTACTGTATGGTTCAGAAATTAATGTTAAGATGACGTTTCCCATGTCTTCCACTTGAGAGACACCAAACCGCTGTGCTGAACTGTTCCGGTCAAGATTCAGATCTGAACACTGATGTTAAGTGAAGTGTCTTAAAGTAACATTTTACCAGATTGAATACAAGTATTGCATTTCAGGACTAATCATGAAATAAAGTCACGTCTCCTGATTCACAGTAGTATTAATCCTAAAGCTGGACGAAGCCCATATTTGCTAGGGTTGCCAGCTCTGGCTTAGGGCTTTGAGGGCAGAGCCGGGAACAGGCAGGTGTTGCCAGCTCTGGCTTAGGGCTTTGAGGAGCTTTGAGGGCAGAGCCGGGAACAGGCAGAACTTGTGTGTGTGTGGGGGGAGCTCAATGGGAATATGATTCCATGGAATCTACCCTCCAAAGCTGCCGTTTACTCCAGGGGAACGGATCCCTTTTGCTTGATGAGTTGTAAATTCTGTGAGAGCGCCAAGCACCAGCTGGAGGTTGGTAACTCTCTTTGTCCTCCTAGGCAACAAAGCATGCCCCTATACAGAGTAACTGACAAGGGTAAGAAAAGCATGCAAGGGAAGTATTTGTCAGCTGGCTGAAATCAGACATGGCTTTGGATTCAGGTAGGGTTATTCACTCCAGGTTGGGAAATTTGTGGAGGTTTGGGGGTGGAGCCCGGGAATGCGACTCAGCAGGGTATAATGCCACAGAGTCTGCCAAGACAGTCATTTTATCCAGAGGAACTGATCTTTGCGGTCTGGACGTCACTTGTAATTCTGGGAAATCTCGAAGCCCTAGCTGGAGGTTGGCAACCTTATAGAAGGAAGATTTTCACCAACTTCCTCCTCATGCAGCAGACTTCCAGTTCTATCTCATGCTATTACTGGGGGTCTCTATACCCGCCGGAGTAACACTTTGAGCTGCAGCAGGCAGGGGGAGAGCAAAGAAGTCCCACTCCATTGTCAAAAATTCCTTCTGTCTATAGAGATTTTGTGCTGAATCTGAGCCATGCATTCCTTTTCCAAAATGAAAGATGAACTTCAGTATATAGTGGTATAGCGATACGTCAGAACAAAACAAGACAGGCAGTGCCCACACAGACACACCTTATATGCTCTATGAAAACACACAGGCAAATACAAGATAAGTTTTTCCTCTTGATATCATTGTTAGCAGCTTTCCCCCAAGTATTTAGGGCCATAGAAGACAATTTGTCCAGTTATTCACACAGTTAGTCATTGCTTCCAGTAACCTACCATATTTGAGTAATGGACTTTAGTCCCTATACATTATTATTGGATTCCATTCCACAGGGTCCCCTTCCCAGATTTCTACCTGCAAATAGCCTGACAATCGCCTTGATCCTCTTTTACACACAGCTGCTCAAAATACTTAACAGTATCACCGGCTACCTTAGTGTTTCATTTGGCCACTTTAAGTCTTCAGTGATGCAGAGAGCTGGTGTGGTCTAGTGGAGGACTAGGATCTGGGACAACTGGGTTTGAATCCCTGACTCAACCATGGAAGCCTGCCAGGTGACCTTGGGCCCATCAATTATTATTATCCTATGGCATTATGTGTAGTATAGCCAGGAGATCCTAAGATTGTCTGGCAGCCAAAAGTTCAAACTCTTTTAGCATTATGCACCACTAGGTGGCAAGCTAGACTTGTTTTTAAGACAAGAGACATCCAGAGGTGGTTTGCCATTGCCTGGCTCTGTGTCCTGACCCTGGTATTCCTTGGAGGTCTCCCTTCCAAATACTAGCCAGGGCCGACCCTGCTTAGCTTCTGAGATCTGATGGGATTGGGCTACCCTGGCCTATCAGTCTCTCAGTCTAGCCCACCCTCGCTGGGTTGTTGTCAGGATTAAGTGGAGGAGGGGGAATTAAGGGCTGGCCCATCAGCCTCTCAGTCTAGCCCACCCTTGCTGGGTTGTTGATGTCAGGATTAAGTGGAGGAGGGGGAATTATGTGCAAAGCTGCTTTCAGTCCCTAATCAAGGAGAAAAGCAGGATATGAATACAAAAATATAAATCAGAGACCTACTTTTTGGTTTAATACTTGTGTCTCAACAAGCCCTCTCTTCCCTGAGGCTTACACTTTCAAAGTGGGCTGTTTGGCATGAGGGAGAAACCATGAGGGGAAGACTCCATCCTCAGAAGAACACTGTGAAAACCACATCAGCTACATTTTAAAGACAGAGTGAAGGTATTTGTACTGTCGGTACATGGCCTCTGAGACCAAGTCTCCAAGGACAGCACATTGTAGAAGATCACAACTCAAATGGCCCTGACGTGAGCTCTATTCCTTCTCATCCCTTGACTGGAGAGGTCTTGACACCAGAGGTAATAAGAAGCTTCCATGCTGGTTAATATCATCTAGCAGCTGAACACAGGCATAGAAGAGTTTTGAGAGCTGGCCATGGAAACAGAAAGTAAGACCAGCACCACCACACAGCTGAAAACTACCTTTGGCTACTATTGTCTACAATGATAAAACTTGCATTGGAAAATATAACAAAAAGGAGTTCAAGACCATACCAGCAGTAATAAGTGTTTTAGGAATGTACCTCATTGGTGCCCTTCAGCCAATTAGATATCCTGCCAAGCAAACAATGTGTTTTCTGGTTAGTGCTCTGAGCTAAACACTAGGTAACGAAGGATGGTGGTGCTTCTATGAGGACCTGCCCTTTAAAAGAGGGGGGGGAACCCTGTCTTCTCCTCCAAGACAGAATCCCCACCCCAATCCCAAGAAAACAGGGGGTAGTCTCTATTTCTATGTTTGCTGAATGGGCATAATGGGGGCTCATCTTCTGTCCTAATGAAAGACCCACAGGCACCTTGGACTCCCCTCCCCAGAGTCAGACACTGTGTTAATTCATCTCCATCACTTTTAGAATAGCCTTCCTTTGCATGACTTATATAGCCCACCAACTATGCTTCCTTAGCCTCGTATCTCTATGATGTCCTTAACATACTGTGTACTTAGAACAAGAATCTTGCAGGTCTATAATAGGAGTGTAGCAGAATCTTATATTTAGTTAAGTACTATATCACTTGAAACTGAAGTCAGACATGATTGAAGGCAGACCCTAGACTCTTAGGATACCTGTAAACCACACACATGAATGTTCATACAAGCCATTAAGTATTTTCTCAGAGCTAACTGGTTGCTGCAGAAAAGGTATATGGTGGAGTCACTGGAAGACTGTACCACTTCAGAGTGTAAGTGGAGATCTGTATTTGAGTTCTCCCTTTATATAAATGTTCTATATGGAAAACTAACACTTCAGGGAGACCTAGCCTTTCCTACTTGAAAGACTTACCTATCCAGCTGCAATAAATCTTTACCATAGAACAGCAAGGGTTGACAGTATAAGCTCTAGTTCAGTTTTTTTCAGAATAGCCTTCTAATAGCATAATTCTACTTCCATTATTTTAGCATAATCTTATTTGTAAAATCCTGCTTCCTTCGCCTGCTCCCTTAAGTACTATAGTTCCAAAAGTGCTGCTGAATCATGTACTTTTTTTTGGAACTTTTGAATAGGGCTCTCTCCAAATGTACTTTACATAAATATGGGGATCAATGCATTAACTTGAATGAGTGTCAAGAAACTATTCTAACTCCAAGAACACTCATGATTGGAAGTGGAATAGCCTCTGCATATCTGGGGGAAGGGGGAATGCGCCCTCTGATTTACGACTGCAAGCTTGATTGGCTCCACCCTCAGGGCATCTGCAACAGCGAACTGGCTGGGCAAGCTTTGCAGATGGAAAACTGCAGGGGATTAGATTGTACAGGGAATACAGGCATACCCTAAAATATACATGTATTTACAGCTTAGTTGGGATGCGCAAATCCCCAAGTCTCCAGTCCATTTGTTCACAAATGGCACACTAACCTGAGAGGACAGGCAAAAATCAACAGGCTCTGAAGAGCTGGGAAGATGATTTTTAAAAAGTCAAACTTAACAAGGGTACAAATAAAATGATGTAAAACAGCAGAGTACACCACCAGGGGAGATAGTGACACTTCAAAGGATGAAGTAAGCATTCCAGGGGATCAAATGAATCCAAGCTAGCAGCATAGAAGCCGGTTTTTCTCTCTCAGGGTACTATTTCTCTCATTCCTTTCCAGAGCAATCAGCACAGTCCATTTCCACCAAGCCATTAAAGTAATGCTTTCTGCAAGCCGGGGGAGGTCCCCCTCCTCCTACACAGACAACCCTTTCCTTGTCTGTGAGCAGCCCCTTTGCACTGCCAAACTGATAGGTACTTAGCCATCCTGTTTTCTACTGTAGCAAAGAGGATGATAACCTGGGTCAATTAGGCGCATTCAGGGCTTTTTTTGTAGAAAAAGCCCAGCAGGAACTCATTAGCATAATAGGCCACACCCAACAACAGAAACTCATTAGCATATCCAGACACACCCATGAGAGCATAGCTCATTAGCATATTAGGCCACACCCCGATGTCACCAGAAGTATAGTCAACCAGCCACACCCACCTTTTGCTTCTTATTCTGTTTACTTTGTTGTCAAAACCTAGGGCTTTTTTTTGTAGCAGGAACTCCTTTGCATGTTAGGCCACACCCCTAATGTAGCCAATCCTAATGAGTTTCTGCTATCAGGTGTGGCCTATTATGCTAATGAGTTCCTGCTGGGCGTGGTCAACTTGGGAGCCAGCCGGAACTCCGTTCCTGTGCGTTCCTGCCCAAAAATAGCCCTGGGCGCAATACAGGGTAGAGGTACTTGCTATGAAGCCCTGAATGAACTGAGACTAGGGTAGCTGAAAGACTTCTTTCTCCCCCACATACTGTGCTGCCCACCACCCAAGATCGTCATTGCAATCTGTTGTTAGTGCCCTCCCTACAGAAGTGAGGTGAGTGGTGAAGAGGGACGGAATTACTCTCCATGGGGGCTCCCCTGTAGTGGAATGCTTCCCTCTTTGAAGTTTTCACTTGGTGCAAGCTTTATCATCCTCTATGCACCAAGTGAAAACAGATTTCTTTACCCAGATTTTTCATTCTTTTTTTGTTGTTGGTATTTTAACTCTATTCTTTTCAGCCTATACTCTGCTTGCAATTTCTTAGGCTGCTGGTTTTATTGCTGACCACTTTAACATCTGTAAGTTCTGTCAGGTGTTTTCTGAAGGTTCAAAGAACAGAGCTCACAATTAATTTCATTTGGACAATGAAAAGTAAAGGTTGGAAGCAACTTTTATCAGATAGATCCCAGATATATACATGGGGCAAAATAGTTTAAAAGATAAATTTTAGAAGCTGAGTGAAAAAGTTGACCTGCCAGATCAAACTCATAAGTTGGTACAAATGGAGTCCAAGGCACCCAGTGACTACCAAAGTCTGAAAATGAGTCACTTTATACCTGTTTCCCAAGATACAGGACAAAGTCTGCCTTATGACAGCAACCTGCTCTTGGTAGATGGCAAAGCAAAATACACCTCTTAGAACTAAATTAGATGTAGTCATCTCTCCCCCCCCCTTAAAAAAACTAAGAACAACATTGTCCAGTATTAAAGGAATTGCAAGCAGAAAAACTGATCAACCTTTGCCTATTTTTCAATTCAAAATCACCTCTGCTGCTTTTCTACCACAGCATCTCTTCCCAGATGGTGGAAAAACTGGGGAGGGGGATTCTACATGGAAAACAACCAGAAGGGGGAAGGGACCAGCCAGCCCTCCCCTCACTGTTCCTGATCACAGCTAGTGGGCATTTAAAAACTCAGCTGGGAGTTTGGCTGGTTTGGTGGGGTTTTTTTTTAAAAAATAGCTATCAGACAGCACTTGTTTTGGTCCTGGTGTGGGACTTCCTCCTTTACATCTTGTTGTGCTCGGGACTGACAAAAGAAGAATGTGCAAACCAAGAAGGATGAACTACCCATGGAAAAAAGTTTGAAGTGATAGGGGTTAAACATGTCCACACTTAACAGTTCACAGACAGAGAGGAGAAAGGGGATTTCCACAGATAGCCAAGGAATACAAGTACATTTGTGTGATACATTATGTCTTTCAAAGGCTTATGGAAGCTGTTTCCGCAGTTGTAAATTGGTTTTATTAGTTGAGTTGCATGTGCATTGTTTTCCTGTTTTGTATGGATTACTTCTGTTGTTAACAGGTCTCTGTTGAAAGGTGGCTGTGACAGCACTTTTTAAGAGGCTTAAAAGCACTGTACACAAAACTACAGGACTGTGGAGGGTTAATACTTCACAGAGCCCAAAGACAGAAAAAAGTCTTGTGAGAGCTGGATGCTGAGGAGAGCAGATTCAGATTCCTGCCTTAACTGTGACAAGATGAGTGTTGAGATTGTCTTAGACTAGCCCTGACAGACAAGGGTTTAGTGCTGACAAAGTCAGAATTCAGGCGTGACTTCTTGTAGTATTAGTTCAGCATTAGCTGAGGGCAGTTGGAACACAGACAGCAAACTGGGGGAAAGTTTGGCAAGGAGGTTTGGGTAGCACAATAAGTCTCCCATTCAGGCCAAAGGAAAAGGGGATAAATCTTCTAGGGACAGAAGAACCCATACCTGGTCAAAGATGGAAAGTTTTATCTGAGAAGTAGAGATTCCCTGTTCTAGTGTGATTGGAAACTGCTCATGGAGACTTAAAAATCAGTTAACAACTCAAGCAGAGTATTGGTGTTCCAAGAGAAGGGGTTTGGGTACTGGGAAGAGGGTACTAGCCTTCTTGGCACCACAAGAGTCTGCTATTATACAAATAAAGTGAACTGGAGTGGTTTGGGGAAACCCAGGAACAAAAGCCTCTCAAAATAAAGAACTATAGTAACTGTGAATATTTCAAGAAACTCTCAATAACCTGATAAAATAAAAGTTTGTGCTTATACTATATTACCTCAGTATTTTCAACCCCTGACTTCACCTAACCTTTCCCCTTGATGACAAATAAGACATTCTGTTATTTTTTAATTTCCTCTCATCTAAATTAAAAGAAGACCCTAACCCTTTCCTCAGGTCCAGGGCTGAGAAAATAGTCATTACATATTACTGACACAGGGTGGGAGGGACTGGTAAGGCTACTTTAAAGAATACCTGCTACCAAGGCTGTGAAGGGACACAAAAAGACAATTGGAGGGAAAACCTTGCCTCTAAGGGAGGGAAGTGGACAGGTTCTGTTATAGTGGCCTATAAATATTTTAAATGAATAAATGGTAGTATCTAGATCTGCACTGATAGCCATCAAGAGGTACAGTAAAGAGATTTAGTTGTTCTTAATAAGCATCTGAGCAAGTAGATTCCGTACTTATAAAACATCATGCCACAATACATTTGTGAAGCCATAAAAGTAACCACAAGAGTCTGTTTTTGCTACAACTGAAATGGCTCATCTTCTAAAATTTATCCATAATCAAAAACAGCCTACTTGATAGCAGTTGTTTTCATATGATATAAAACATTTCTAAACAAATCCCTGGATGAACAGCAATGATTAAGGTTGCAAGCCTCCAGGTGGGGCCTGGAGAGCTCCTGCTTTTACAATTGATCTGCTGACTACAGAAATCAGTTCACCTGGAGAAAATGGCTGCTTTGAAGGGTGGGTCATCTAGTCCAACCCCCTGCACAATGCACAGAAAATTCACAAATACCTCTCCCTCACACCCCAAGTGACCATGCCCAGAAGATGGCAAAAAAACACCCTCCAGGATCCCTGGCCAAACTGGCCTGGAGAAAAATTGCTTCCTGAC
>NW_015165235.1:2020407-2031193 GCF_001447785.1 Gekko japonicus
CCCGCCCTCCCTGCCAAGGCGGGCTCAGAGCGGCTTACAAATATTTCATAAAAATACAATTAAAACCTATCATGACATATAAACATATAACATAAAATACCAATAATTTAAAATACAACTAAAACACTGGAACATTATCAAGTAAACAGGAGCAAAGATTATTTATAAAATGACTTAGGTGACCATATAACTCCCATAACTTCACACCAGCTTGATCACTTGTTATGCAGCGGGTACAGGCTGAAGATAGCAATGGTAAGGCCAGGATACAAGCTGGCAAAAGTGGTAAAGCCAGGACACAGGGACACTCCTTGGTGTATGATGTGGCTCTTTAGTCAAATGCCTGGTGGAAGAGCTCCGTCTTGCAGGCCCTGCAGAACTGTGAAAGGTCCCACAGGGCCCTGATCCGGAAGCTCATTTCACCAGAATGGAGCCACCGAGAAGGCCCTGGCCCTGTTGCCAGCATGGCATCCTTGGGGCCTGGAAGGGCCAACTAATTTTGCATCCCTGAACGCAGTGCTCTCTGGGGAACATGTGGGGAAAGGCGGTCCCTCAGGTATGCTGGACTCTGACCATATTCGGTATGCTATCGGCAACCAGTGTAGTGCCTTCAGTACAGGCTGGATGTGCTCCTGCATGGCGATACCCATCAGCAGCCTGGCTGCTGCATTCTGCACTAGTTGCAGCTTCTGGATTTGAGACAAGGGCAGCCCCATGTAGAGAGCATTACAGCAGTCCAGCCTTGAGGTGACCATCACATGGATCACTGTTGCCATGTTGTTGCATTCGAGGAAGAGAACCAACTGCCTAATCAGCCAAAGATGATAAAAGGCTGACCTGGCAGTGGCTGCTACTTGGGCCTCCATTGTTAAGGAGCCATCCAAGAGAACTCCCAAACTCCTAACCTCCGGTGCTGGCACCAGCTGTGCCCCATCGATGGTCAGGAGTGGGATCCCTACCCCTGGACCCCCCCGACTCAGGCACAGGACCTCCATCTTCATCAGATTCAATTTCAGTCAGCTCAGTCTAAGCCAACCAGCCACATCTTGCAATGCCCAGTCCAGATCTTCCGGTGTAGAGTCAGACTGGCTGCCCAACAACAGATAGAGCTGGGTGTCATCTGCATACTGGTGACACCCAAACCCATGCCTTTGGGCAATCTGGGCAAGGGGGCACATGTAGATGTTAAATAACATCGGGGAAAGTACCGCTCCTTGGGGCACTCCACAGATCAGTGGGTGCCTTCGGGACAACTGTTCCCCAAATGTTGTCCTTTGACCCCAACCCTGAAGAAAGGATGAAAGCCATTGCAAGGCAAGCTCCTGGACTCTGGTGTCTGTGAGGTGGTGGATCATTAGCTGATGGTCAGCCATGTTGAACACTGCCAATAGGTCTAACAGCAACAACATTGCCAATCTGCCTCGATCCAGGTGCCTCCAAAGGTCATCCCGTAAGAACCAGCTGTGCTGTTTCTGTCTCATATCCCGAGCGGAAACCAGACTGGAAGGGGTCTAAGATGGAAGCATCATCCACAAAGCTTTACATGTAGATGTTAAGTAACATTGGGGAAAGTACCGCTCCTTGGGGCACTCCACAGATCAGTGGGTGCCTTCAGGACAGCGGTTCCCCTAATGCTGCCCTTTGACCCCAACCCTGAAGAAAGGGTGAAAGCCATTGCAAGGCAAGCCCCTGGACTCTGGTGTCTGTGAGGTGGTGGATCATTAGCTGATGGACAACCATGTTGAACGCTGCCAACAGGTCTAACAGCAGCAACACTGCCAATCCGCCTCGATCCAAGAGGCACGTGGTAGGACGTAGAGAAGAGCAGTTTGTCAACTTCCCCTAGACCGAGTGGACTGAAATAATCCAAAAGGTCATCCGTGAGAACCAGCTGTGCTGTTTCTGTCTCATATCCCGGGCGGAAACCAGACTGGAAGGGGTCTAAGATGGAAGCGTCATCCACAAATCTTTGTAACTAAACTGCCACAGCCCTCTCGATTAAATTGCCCAAATAGGGCAAGTTGGTAGTTAGCCAATTCAGCCGGATCCAATGATGTTTTTTTCAAGAGGAGATGAACCACGGCCTCCTTAAGTATCCCAGGGAACAAGCTCTCCAAGAGAGACTTGTTAACAAGGGCACTTCGAAACCCCTTGTGGCCCTCTTTAATGAGCCATGATGGGCACGGGTCAAGGAGGCACGTGGTAGGACGTAGAGTTAAGAGCAGTTTGTCAACTTCCTCTAGACTGAGTGGACTGAACCCAAAACCTGACAAGATGATGTGCATGGAGCTTCAAGTTCGCTCACTGTTTCAACTGTGGTGGGGTGGTCACGGCAGAGTGACAAGACTTTATCTGCAAAATAGCCAATGTCCAATTCCCTAGCGTTTGACCTGGGAGACTCATCAAGGACCAAATCGTTCTAAATAATTGGGCTGGGTGTGAGCTTGCAGACGCAATTGAGGCTGTGTGGTACTCATTCTTCACAGCTTTGACTGCCTTCTCATAGCATCTCAAAAACGTCCTATAAGATGTTCTTATAGCTTCGTCATGGGGTAACATCATCATGCCACCATCTTTCTAGCCGTCTTAGCTTCCACATCATCAGCCGCAACTCCGGGGTATACCAGGGTGCCAGCCTAGTGCGGGAGCACAGAGGACATCAGGGAGCGATCTCGTCGATGCCTGCGGAGAGTCGGCTATGCCAGTCCTCCACAAGCTCATCTAATCAGCCGCCAGGGGGCATTGGATTCTGCAGAGCCACTTGAAGCCACAGAGTCATTAACACAGCCATCCTTTCTAAATGCTCAAGGACTGTTTGATTATTTGTTATAAAACTTTCTCAGGAATTGACATCAAGCTGACAGGTAGGTAGTTACCCAGATTCTCCTTTTCCACCTTCTTGAAGATGGAGACAACATTTGCCCACTTCCAATCTTCTGGCACCTCACCTGCTCTCCAAGAATTCTCAAAAATAATAGACAGAGGCTCAGAAATTACATCTGCAAGTTATTTTAGTACCCTTGGATACAAATTCATCTTGTTCAGAGGACTTAGTTTCATTTAAAGAAACTAGGTTTTTTATGTACTAGCCCTATGCCAATCCTAGGCTGCAACTCCCTTACCTCATCATGTGATCTGTTTTTGCCATGTTGAGCTCCATTTCCCTCACAAGAAATGAGGAAAAATAGGAATTGAGCAGTTCTGCCCTCTCTTCATCACCTGTTATAATTTCACTTTCCTGTCCCTGCAATGGGCCTACCATGTCCTTGCTCTTTTTCTTACTTTGAACATAAGAACCCTTTTTTTTGTTTTTAGCATTACTCACTAGACTAGCCTAAGCTCATACTGAACTTTAGCTGAACTTTACGCTCATACTGAACTTTAGCTTTCCTAACGCTCTCTCTACAAGCACTGGTTATTTGTTTATATTAATCCTTGTTTATAAAGCCTTCCTTTAGGGTTGCCAAATGACCCCAGGGTGCGGGGAATCCCCCGCTTCGGAGCTCCGAGGTCCGCCCTGGCGGAATTGGGGCCCGGGGGGAACCCCGCCCCCGAAGCTGCGTCACTGGAGGTGACACAGCCACGCCACTTTGAAGAAACTCCCACCCTTCTTGAACTCCCTTCTCCTTAAGTATTTCTGACCATGGGATTCTATCGAGCATAACTGTCAAAATTTGCTTTCCTCAAGTCCAACCTATATGTCTTACATACTGCTTTTCCCTTCCCCAAGACTCTAAATTTCAAAATGACATGGTTACTACTACCCAGGGTGTCTGTCACTTTCATCTCATCATTCAGAAGTATTGGTCTCACGTCCATTGTGATCATCTACTTAACAAGCAGATGCAATAATCTAGCTAAAATTCATATTTGGTCTTCTATTCACATAAAAGGCCATGTGCACCAAAGCTTCAGTCAAATATAGCAATGACTGATCTAAAAAGCTCACAGATGATGTAACAGCACAGTTCTATCCCAAATTCTGCTGGCTCTTCCCAAGCCCATGGAGTCCAAAGATAATCTGGATAAGGAATCCATGGTCATTTTATTACTACTATTGTATCTAGTCATTCCAGACTACTAGTGCAAGTGAAATATCTGGGTAGAGTTAGGGTATATCAGAGAGAATTAGAGCTTAATCAGTAAGCTATAAATGTGTACATAAATCAGACCAGTTTCTGACAATACCATAATTTATGTCACTAGAAGAAACAGCATAAATAAAAACATTCTCACTTAAGTCAATGAAGAGCCCCAGTTGGCTGCCCCTTCCTCCCAGACACATAGGAGGATAACTCGCTCTGCACCTGATCACGGCACACCATTTCTGGAATATTAATAAACCTCAAGGCATACAGATCACATCTATGTAAACACAGGACATGGGGCTTCACCACTGTCCACCCCCAAGTCTATGGAGCAAGGAGCAAATGTGCAGATTTTGGTGACAGAGGAATTTGCATTAACACCCCTCCCCAAACAGCCAGTTAGAACCAGGAAGATGCTACAACCTGAGTACCAAGAACAGCACAGAAGACCTCAACACTGCTGGTCACAGAAAAGAGAGGAAACTGGGCAGGTTAGCAAGCCCCAGTCATTCAACAGGTAGTAAGAGTTTTGCCACAAGCATGAAGGGAGGAATTCTCCCTTTGTTCCAATGAACTGCCCCCCTCTCTCGCAAGCCAATGTCTCATATGAATTGAGGATTTTAAAGGAGCACCAACTGAATATTTCTCACTCATCTGTCCAAAGTTCTACATTGGTACCAATTCAGTATAGCAAAACTTAAACAGCACCAGACAGAATACAAACATGCACATTTTGAACTAAAGCATATTTTTCTATCCATCACTTTGGGAGAGAGCAGGCAATTATAGCTCTTATTCTAAAGATGTACCATTTATTAACTCTTGGTTTTGCTTTTAAAGGATACGTTCTGCCATGGCTTTAGCATCCAACTTGTCAATTTCAGGTGAACCCGGACAACATTTCTTGAATTCTTTTCGTAGGTCAAAAAATGAGTAGAAACATTCAGGCAACAAGATATTCTGCAAGAGACCAAGTTACTTCTGGTAAACCAAGATAGCATCCATCTGTATTTCCCCACCAGTTTTCACACTTACAGTTAGGCTGAAAGCCTGCTCAGCTAACATTACAGCAAGCCCTTTTGCAATCCACTCGTCAGCCACTTAAATATTGTTAAGTTTCTCCCTTGTGAATACTTACAAGATAAAAGTGCAAGCTGTTGTAGATTATAAAACCACAACTAGTGGTTACACTACAACGGGAACACTCATTACTCCTACATACTCATTTTAACCATCCATTAAGGCAAAGGGCAACAGAAAAGGGGCAGATTTTGTAGAAGGCATTTTTTCCAGGAGCAAGCACAGATGACCCAATAAAGTTACAGTTCTGATCTCCGAAAACACAGCTTTGATTATACTCAGTGGGAACCTGAAGAGCAACACACACCTCTTTTCTTCAATACCATAACCAGCCTATTCCCTTTCTCTAGGATGCATCTTTAGTACGAAAAGTGCAACCCTGAGTAAAATTACACCCTTCTGCCTTCAATGGACTTAAAAGGGTGTAACTCCACTTCGGGACTGCACCATATAGAACCTATATATAGCAAGCTTCTAATTCAGACCTCCTCTGTGACAAAGGGTTCAAGCCAAATGTAAAGCCTATTTTAGTGCTGGGCTCCCAGACAAAATAAAATGAACACTTAATAGGTACAGAATGATGGGAGAGACTCAAGCGCCTTGTGATGTAATGATGGAACTGCCCAGATTACTCATGGAAGCTGTGAGCAGGTTATGCAGCTCATCCCAAACAAAAGCTAGTAAAATCCTTCTTGCTGTTATTACTCTGTACAGTTTTAAAGCCTCAAGACTTAATTTTACTTCAGGAAGCCGTGCTTCCAACTAATCAAAATGAACTGCATAAGCTTTTGGAAAATAATACAAAATAATACAATAAGAACAATATCCCACCCCCAATTGTATAAGAAAACTTTCTACACATTTGATCCCATATAGCGCAGTTCACCTTAGGCAAGCGTTATGAATTCCCGGGGGGGTGGGGTGGGGGGAGATCAGAAAAGGGAAGAAGGAAATAAATAACTAAATCAGGCATATTTTTGTGGCAGATTGATTTCTGCATTGCTATACTCTGACAGGCATCTGCTTCCAGCTATTTTAAAAGTTTGGAATGTATGCATTTCTGGAAAAGATTGATCTGTTGCAGGCAGAATGTAGCTGGGGGTGACATGACAAGCGGTCATTGCATGGCTAACATCACAGTATATTTATGTATTTAACCTTTCCCAGAGAATAAAGTACAGTGTTGGATGCATCACTGTGCATATTTGGTGGCAGGTTAGTAGTAACTATAGTTCGAAATAAGTGCTCTTTGAAGAAGCATACAAGAAGGATCACTTTATTCAAAACTCATGCATATATTTGGAATACCAGGCTAGATATTGTTGCTGAGCCTCTACAAAGCTAGAATGTAGTTGGGTGTTTCTTACTAAGGATAATAGGGTTTGATCATATCTAGACTATGAAAGAGGAACACTAACATAAGGATGGTCAGTGCATGAGGACAGAGGAAGGTTGGTTGTAAAAAGGTGAACATCTGGGAATTAAAAAACTGAAAAAAGTGTTACACTGAGGGAAAAAATGTCTGCTTTGGCCAGGCAAGTTCGGCCTTGGGTGCCAGTTTCTCAAAAGCAATGTGTGCATTTTCTTCAGTGGCACACACATGGAAGGAGTTATTCAGAAGTGGATGAGGATAAATTAATTGTATTGTATTATCTGCTTAGCAGCTTTGTGAGAAATAGTACACACCCACTAAGGGAACAAATTTTCTCTTCATATCAAGGGAAAGAAAGCTGACCAAATGAAAGATAATAGGGATGTTTTGCCTTGTTCAAACTATTTTCTAAAGCAAAATGTGCCTATATTTTCATGTAATATTACATTCACTGCAACAGACACATTTGTGAAGAGAAATACTATTCACTCAAACTATTTTCTAAAGCAATATTCAAGTCTTGTTCAGATTTAAAATGTGTCTATATTTTCATTAATATTGCATTCACTGCAAGAGACACATTTGTGAAGAGAAATACTATTCACCAACACTTATTCAAGGTCAATAAAATTGAATGGTAGAAGATATAGTTCAAATCTTTTAGAAAGAAAAAAATGAACAGTAAGAATAGCTAAGTGCACCAAAAGCTTGGTCAGCTAGAGCCAAAGTAAAGTTTGCTTCATACATAACTGTTTCCTACACTGTTCACACTTTGTGTTGGAAACCTGCATTGAAACCACATCCTTACAACTATGTAAGGCATGCGCAAATGCAATATTGCTCACCTAAGATGTTGTTCCTTTTTAAATACAGCAATGATATGGAGGAAGGCACTATATAGGAAGTACTCTTAGCAGAAACAGTATCACAAACATTACGGAATTTTCAAACCAAGCTAATACATACACAGCAAACTTCACATTAGGACTTAAATGTTTAGAATTCAGCCTTCTCCAGTTGCTGCCTGTAAAGTCAAGAACTACCTTGCAAAGTGGCCAATATAGAATGGGGGGTGGGTCCATGCAAGAACATATGAGACCTGCTGTGCCTTGTATACATACTTTTATT
This sequence comes from Gekko japonicus, assembly GCF_001447785.1. Taxonomy (NCBI): domain Eukaryota; kingdom Metazoa; phylum Chordata; class Lepidosauria; order Squamata; family Gekkonidae; genus Gekko; species Gekko japonicus. Next base: position 2,028,076 of record NW_015165235.1, read on the forward strand.
GGTAGGGGGTTGCTCTGTTGAATAAAAGTGAGAAGCAAGGACAAGAGGTTGTATGGAATGCAACTATACAATGCCATAGCGCTGGTTGCAAGATACACTCTTCCATACATCTGAGCCATGCCAGAATAAGTCTCCAGACTCCCATCATGAGTCTGGACAAAGGGCAACTCCTGAGGACTTGAACTTTTAAGCAAAAAGGCTTATCCTTAAAATAAAACCAGTGATAACCTTCTTATGAGGAGTGGTTAGGCAGAATTCAAGGAATTACATTCCCCTTACCTTTTTGGAAGCTTCAGGGTGCAGAACCTGCCTGATATGAAGCTGCCCATCAGTGCAAAGACAGAATGAAGTACCCACACCAATATTTAGTTCATTGCTCACAGACTGGTTAAACTAGAAGAGAGGAGACAGAGAAAAACCCACTTACAACATTTCCCAGTACTAGATACAGTATTATTTCATTCCTGTTTCAAATGAAATGCAGTACTTGTGCCTAACCGAGCTTAGGTCCATGGCACTATGCTTTCAGTGCAGCCAGAGTATATTTGACAATCTGACAAGAAGAGAGGCTCATTCTAGCCTGCTTTAGAGGGTTGTTGCAAGATTTGGCTGCTTTATTTTAAGTACTTTGTAAGCATAGAGAACAACAAAGTTTGAGTCCAGTGGCACCTTTAAGACCAACAAAGTTTTCTTTCATGTGCACGCACACTTCCTCAGATACACTGAAATAGAAGTTAATACTCCATATATATAGGCAGAGGGTAAACAGTAAATTAGCATGTTCGCCCTCTACCTATATGTATGGACTGGTAACTTCCATTTCAATGTATCTGTGGAAGTGTCCATGCACACAAAAGCTCATACCCTGCAGAAAATGTTGTTGGTCTTAAAGGTGCCACTGGACTCAAACTTCGTTCTGTTGCTTCAGACCAACTCAGCTGCCCACCTGGATCTATAAGGATACAGAAGTTACTGTTAAAACACTATTAAGCATGTCTCCAGGAGGGGCAGGAAACATTTCTGGAGGACCAGCCCCTATAAGTGAATGTGATCGATCCTCAAGTTGCCTTTACAGATCTCAGCTGAAGCACACTTCAGAGATGCACTTCATACAACACTTCATTTTATTTACTTCATTTGTACCCCACTTTTCTCTCCAATGGGGACCCCAAAGCAGCTTAAAATACTGTTGTCCCCTTCTCCACTTGCTCTTTACAATGACCACCCTGTGAGGTAGGTTAGGCTGAGAGTGGGTGACTGGTCCAAGGTCACCCAGAAAGCTTCCCTGCCCAAGTAAGGATTTGAACCTGGGTCTCCCAGATGCTAGTCCAACACTAACTCTGACACCACACTGGTCCTTACTGGAGCACCATGAGATAAGCACAAAATGCCCCTAATGTAACAGACTAGTGTCTTGGTTGTGCAACATTATTCTACACTTCAATTACCTCTATACTTTCTTCCATAATTAACTATAGAGCAACAATTTAAAAATTCCTATAGGGAAAAAAAACAGGGCAGTTATCAGGTTTTATGCCTTATTAGAGTTACCATTTAACTTATTCCAATCAGCTGAACATGTTATTCTGTTGCAACAAAAAAAGGATGTTTAAGGCGCTAAAGAAATTCTATTAACCATTAAGCCTTATTTTTCTTAAGAAGGAAATTTTAAAGAAAGGCAAAAACTAAGCTAAAACAAGGAAATCAGCTGTTTTTGAATTGAGAGAGAGTCAAGGCCTCTGGGAGAAACACACGCTCCACCTTTCCAGTCGACCTGTGCTTAGCTGGAAGTCCATCCCTCTGAGTTCACTGAGACGTACCTCTATGTAAACCAGCACTGGCTGGGCCTGCATATCGCCGCAATCAGCAACAATAATCACAATGCAATCTTAATGCAGTTCACATGCTTCATGAGAAAGGCAGCCCAGAGACTCTCCTCTCCAAGTTAAGCACATGTGGGCCTTAAAAGTGGAACAGACCGTCTCCTCCCAAAGCGCTAGCTGTGTGACTCACCTCACCCTCCTACAACAAACCCAGCCCATCCAGTGACTTAACATCTTGGGTCTCATGTCAGTTTAGAGCCAGCCCAGGAAGAAGGGGGCAAGCAAGTCACTTCTTGGGGAAATTGGTAAACCAGGAGAGGGGGACAAGCATTTACCTGTCTCAGAGCCTGTTCCAGCTGTGGAGCCAGCATCAGGCTGTCCAACATACTTTGTGTTTCTTCTTGGCATTCCTCCGTCAGCTCCAAAAGATCAGGTTTGATCAGCACTTCATGGAGGTTTCCCACCTCCAGGAATTAAAAAAATGGGGGGGGAGAGACAAGAGATCAGCTTTCTTCCATTTCTTCTGCCAACTTGCCTCAAGAAAGCAGGCCAGAAGGTAAAATTCAGTCAATCCAGTCTGGCAGAACAGTTGACCCTGGTAGACCCAGTCTCTAAATCAAATATGTTTAAGATGTGTTTTCACCTTTACAGTGTAGGCCTATGCTTGTTTACTAAGAAGGAAGCCCCACAGGGTTCAGTGGGCCTTACTCCCAGGTAAGTATGGCCTCACAAGGGCACCTTACAAAATTCAAACTTTGCAGCCACTTGGAGAAGCAGCAACTCCAGATGGGCAACAAGTTGTAGAGCTCAGCTGTGGCTCAGCCCTCCAGGGCCTTCAGAGGGCCAGACAAAACACCCCCCCCCCCAGGGCTTTCTCTTCTCGCCTCCCCACGACCAGAATTCTCGGGGGTCTCCCCTCTGGATGGGGACTCCTCCAGCCCTCCCAGCGACGCGTTACTGGGGAGGGCGAGACAGGCAGGCGACCGGTCCTTCTCCTCCCTCCCCGAGGCCGCCCTCGCCTGGCCCCAACGGGCCAGTACCTTCTTGTTGGCCAGATCCACCACCTTCCACAGCAGGCGGACCAGCTCCCGCTCGTCGGAGCCCAGCCGCGCCCCGTTGGCCCCCGCCGTGGCCCCGAACAGGATCACCAGGTAGTCGGGAGAGGTCGTCATGCCGAGGCGGCAGGGAGCCCAGCGCCAGCGAGGGGAAGAGAGACGACCTTCACCAGACGGACCCACCCCCAGCCCTCTCGCGTGCCGGAGAAGTCCCCGCGCCCCAGCCCGCACCGCACCGCC
>NW_015165235.1:2031937-2038490 GCF_001447785.1 Gekko japonicus
CTGTCCAGGGCGCTTACGGACTCTGGGAGGCTCTTGTTGGCCTCTAAGGTGCCACTGGACTCGGGCCCAGCTCGAGACCTTGGGGGGGAGGGAGGAAAGCGATGCTGTGGTGCTGGGAGCGCCGGAGTCGGACCGGCGAGTCCCGTGTTCGAATCCCAGCTCTGCCGCGGAAAGCTGGCTGGGGGACCCTGCTGGGTCAGTCGTGCCCTCTCCGCCTCTCCTACCTCACAGGGTTGTTGCTGCGAAGATGGCATGGAGGAACGGAGAAAGAAAGACGCTTTACACCGCCTTGGTTTCCCGACAGGGAGAAAAGGGTGGTACACAGAGCTTAAGAGTTAAACAGTAAAAAAATGAGACACGGGGGGGGGGAGCCGGGGGCACCTGAGCCTGGACGGCGCATGGATGGCGTTTGAAAACCAGGCGCTGCTGGGGCGGATGGGGACTTTGCTGCAAGAGATCGGGCGGGTTTGTTGTTGTTGTTTTAACCTGCGCGGCTAACAGATGACTGTGTGTGGGGGTCAGGTGCCGTCAAGTCGCAGCCGATTTACGGCGACCCCAGCGAGGGGCTTCCGAGGTCTGTGAAGCAGCAGAGGTGGTTTGCCCTGGCCTGCCACTGTCTGCAGCGTCTTCCTCGGTGGTTTCCAAGTCTTCCAAGTACCGACCCTGCTCAGCTTCCCAGATCTGCCTCCCCTCCTCCCTTGCGGCCCCTCCCCACACACGGCGGAAGGGCAGATTAGCACAGAGCCCAAAGCCTGGCGACCTTTTGGAGAGCAATGACAGCTCGAGCATAGCTAAACTGATCTTGGCCACAAAGCCCCCACCGACTTCAATTCGGCTGACTTCCGGAGGAAGTTTGCGGATTGCAGCCGGATCGATCGGGACCTACATCTACAGCACGTGGGAATTTCATGAATCGGATTAAGTGAAACGATGCCGGGGAAACCGTGACAATGTGAGCCTAGGCTGGTTTGCTCAGAAGTAGCCCCACGGAAGTACGCGAAGGATTCACAATGCAAGCCTAAGCACGTATGCTCAGACGCGAACCCCACTGCGTTCCCTGTGCATAACAAGGTAGAGGCTCACTTCGGAGTCAATGTGCCCAGATTAGAGATGCGGGGTTCCAAAACCAGGCACCCCCTCCCATTGGACGCCGCTGTCCAGTGGAAACCTGTGGGGTGAATCCAAACAGGTCAGATGGGGGCAGCAGGAGGCGACCGCAGACCAGGGCCGACTGATCCATTAGGCACTGTAGGCAGGGTGCCCAGGCCCCCCCCCACTTTTAGGGTCCATGAAAATGTTTTATTCCCCCCCCCACATCAGAAAAAAAGAAAGAAAATTTAGGCCCCACGAAAATCTATTACATTTTGCCTAAAACAGAAAAACATTGAAGAATTTAAAAATATCAAAAATAATGTTGATATTGATATTATTATGGTGGGAGGGGCCCAGGAAGGCAAAAGTCCTAGGGCCCACGAGGGTCATCGTGCGGCCTAGCGGCAGACCACTTTGGGGAAAGGGAGTGGAGCTAGTGGACCAGAACCGAGGGGGCGGGCGGGGCAGACGGGAGGTGGGGTTTGGGAGTGGCGTGCAGGCGAGCCTGAACCTATTTTCTAGAAAGGAATCCACACTTATCCTGCAGTAACTTATCCTGCCAGTAAGCCCGATTTAATTCCCTGTGGTACCTAATTAATGTTGAGTAAAGGCTGCACTGCAATCCGACCTGTTAAATAGTGGGTTCCATGAATAAGCAGGCTCGAGTCTCGTGATCAGCTTAACTTTATTTGTGATTTCAACAAGAGCAAGACTAAACTCCAGGGCCACTGCCCTGTTTAAATAGCATGCAATTCCCACACCCAAGCACACCCCACTCCCAAGGATAGGCTATTTACATAACATTACTACTTGACTTCCAGAGTCCTGGTAGCTACTGTTCTTGTGCTCCAAGCTCAGACAGTCTCTGGTGTAACATACCTGGAATGGTTCAGTCCCAATACATAACACCACCGGTGCACAGTTATTATCAGTAGTGGGATTTACTTCCGAGTAAAACATGCCAAATCTGCAATCCGCTACATAATCCTCACCAACAAGACTGCGATCCTATGCACTTAAGAGTAAAGCCCCTTTTAAACTTCAGAATTAGCCTGGGCAGGATCAACTTTGAATGGAAAGGGGGCGGCACGATGGGGAAGGGGGTTGACCCAGCACCCCCCCTCCCCATGCTGGGAAAGGAGCACCTTTGGCTGCAATTTCGGCAGCCTAGAGAGGGGGAGGGGAGGGACCAGAGTGCTTCATCTTTGCTTGGCCATGAGCTGCCCGCCCAAAGGCAGAGGAGGAGGAGGGGGCCTTCCCCGCTCCGCCCTGGCCCGTCCATTCATCCATTTCACCCAGGGATATTTCCAGCTCCTCCAGCTCTCCGCCGGCAGAAGCGGGCAGCAACAGCAGCACCCTCCGGGGCGAGAAAGAAGCGCGCGGAGCCCGGCTGAAGTTCGCAGCCCCCGCCCCCAGTAGGGCGCTCCGCAGCTCGTCGAACTGGACGGTCAGGTTGGGAGGGGCGGAGCTGAGTCGACTCCGCCGCCCGCCCCCTTGCCCAGCCCGCAAACGACAGTCCGGAGGGAGGAGCGAAGGAAGAGATTGCAGGGGGCGGGGCTGATACCGAGGCGGGGCGCCCGGGGGAGGCTTGGCCGCTGAGGACGCCCGGGAAGCTGTCCGCTGTGACGGCTGCCATTCACAAAGGCAAACCGAGTCTTCTTTGGCTTCTGCGCACTGCCCCCCCCTCCCCCAAATTACGTATGGGAGCGGCGAGCGGGGCTCCTTTTTGCAGGCGCCCAGAGAACTGCAGTGAGGGCAAGCGAGAGACTGCGTGATGCTTCTGAAAGAGTCACACCTCCAGTTGCGATCCCAAGCAGAGGGGGACTCGATTCCAAGCAAATCGTCCCAGGCGGGGCTCAGTCTCAGTGGCTGGGGTGGTCCCGTCTCCATTGGCTCGGGGAGCTAGCCTCGTTGGTCACAGTGATCTGTACGTTTTAGGGAAGAGCAATGTAAGCAGCCTGCACTGTAAAGGTTCGCGGATTAGACCCCAATCCATGCATTTGATAAACGGGAGCTGCTGTAGCCCTCGAAAGATTATGCTGCAAGAATTACTGGGATCTTTAGATGTCACCAGACTGCACCTGTTTCTGAAGAAGTGTGCGTGCACATGAAAGGTGATACCCTGAACAAAACTTTGCTGGTCTTAAAGGTGCCACTGAACTCAAACTTTGTTCTACCCTGTGTAAAGTTGTTACGGTCATGCCTCGATCCTAAGTATCCTCACAAGTATAAGACAGTGGACCGCTGATCAGGGGGTGAGCTAGTGTAGCCCTGGAACGATTTCACCTGAAATTCACCCTCCCCTTCTGTGAACCTTGCATTTTTTCCCTTTTACAGTGCCAAAAATAATATCGTGCGAACTGGAAGAACAGCCTGACCATGTGCAGAATTAGGTGCGGCGAAACCAATGAGTTGAGACATGCCTGACTGTGCATAGGATGAGGTTGCAGCTTTCTGTGGGAGGAGACATCAAGCATCTGGCTAGAAATCCGGTCTGCTAGGCAGGGAACTGCAGCTAATTCCGGCTTCCTGAGAAGGTCGGCCTTACCGCTCAGAGAGGAAGCCGTGTCAGGCAGTTGCAGCCAAAACAACAAAGGAGTGTTGTGGCACTTTAAGGACTAACAAAGCTATTGTGGCATAAACTTTCACCAGTCAGGAAAGCCCACACTTTGTCTGACACATGAGACAGACTTCGGCTCACCAAACTTCATATGCCAGGATAAGGTGTCACCAGACTCTTTTATGACAAGTCCAGAGGAATAGCTGTGGTAGTCTGCTGTAGCAAAAATAAGGTGGAGTTAACATGTTTTTATGCTAGGCTAAGTACAAAACGTGTTAGTCTCAGGGTTTGTCTTTAAACAAAAAGCCCTGTTCCTTTAATAGAGGCTTAATAGGATGCTGTTTTCCAGGTGATATTTACCTCAGTCATCAAAAGCTTCACCTGGCTGTTTCCACGTATTAACTCTGTATTAAAAGGGACAGGGCCTTTTCTCCAGGTGCTGGCACCCTTACTAGTCTTTCAGGCGCCACAAGAAGACTGTTTCATCCCTAAGCACAGGGCTGTAAAGAAGCACAGTGGTCACATTCACTTACAAACCAAACCAGTGAACACAGTGAGCGAAGTGATCCTCTCATTGCGGTGAACCTTGGAAAGCAATTAGATTTGAATCCAGCATCCCTGAAACTCTTGTTGGTCTCGAAGGTGCTACAGGACTCAAATCTAACTCTTCTACTGCAGACCAACACGGCAACCCTCTGAAACGATCGTCTTGGAAACAGCAAGAATTTTCCCCCGCCCGGTCTTGTGCAGGATTACTCAGAAGTAAGGCTCACTGTTCAATAGTGCTTACTCCCAAGTAAGCGCTCCAAAGATTCCTTTTCCTTCTTTGCCATACCCGCCACAGCCTCTCAGAAGAGACGCCCTGCTTCTCTTAATAGTCAAAGAAACGCATGCGCAGCCCTCTGTGACTCTGGAAGTACTTACATTTTCAGGGCAGGCGCTTCCGCCGAGGAAAGATGGCGGCGGACACAACAACGGAGCTGCTGTTTTTAGACACTTTCAAGCACCAGAGCACGGAGGTAACGAGGCCCGCAACGGCTTATTTTCCCCCTTCGTCCGGTACTTAGGAGGGGCGGGATAACGGGCTGTCGGTCCTCTTGTTCCCCGACTGAGGCGTCTGGCCTGTGCCGGAGTTAGAATCGCGGGGCGGAGCCAAACTCGTTCCCTCTTGATTCGTACAAAAGTAGCTGTGCGACCCTCAGAAGGCAATGATTGTTTGGGATTGCTTTGTCCTTTGCAATAGGTTTTTAGTGCTGTATACATAACTCACGGCCATGTTTGACAGGCACAGGGAACATATTTAACATTTCTTAGTGCCTTGTGCATATTTTGAAGCGTTGTTGTTGTTCAGTCGCACAGTCGAGTCCGACTCTTCGCGACCCCATGGGCCAGATCACGCCAGGCCTTCCGGTCTTCCGCCGTCCTCTGAAGTTTGCTCAATTTCATGTTCGTTGCATCTATTACACTGTCTAACCATCTCAACCGTTGCCATCCCCGTCTTCTTTGATCTTCAGTCTTTCCCAGCATCAGGGTCTTCTCCAGTGAGTGCTCCCTTCTCATTTGGTGGCCAAAGTATTTGAGCTTCAGTTTCATTATCTGGCCTTCCAGGGAACAGTCAGGGTTGATTTCTTTTAGGATTGACTGATTTGATCTTCTTGCAGTCCAAGGGACTCTCAAGAGTCTTCTCCAGCACCATAGTTCAAAAGAATCTATTCTTCGGCGCTCGGCCTTCCTTATAGTCCAACTCTCGCAGCCATACATGACTACTGAAAGACTATTGAAAGAGGTAGTCAATCTTTAAAGGTACAATTGTGGTCTTAGGGTACTGTCTCAGTGATGATCTGGTTCTTATAGATCCACATGGGTCAATGCAGGGGTAATTCATGAGGACAACCAGATGGATTTCACCTAGAGAACTGGTGTTGAGTAGTGATGGGCATGAACTGGGAAAATGTGGTATGGTTCATGGTATGCCAGCTTCATGAACCATGAAACATCACAAATAAACCAGTTTCATTTGTGAGGTTTGTGACATGGTAGAACACCCCTCAGCATGATAGAGACACCAAACTCACAAGGGATATCCGGCTAACCCACCTCTACCTACATGCCAAGGTTGGTGAGGATTGAATTTATGGGGTTCGAGTTATGGCTCCCCCAAAGAAGGTGTCCCCAGGAAAGCATTTTCTGGGGAAATGACAAGCACAGGTTCATGAGGGTCAGGATTGTATAGAATGGATCCTGTGCAAATTAAAGATGCCAAACATGCAAGAGATCTCCAGATGACTCTCCTCTACTTGCCCTCCAAGTTTGATGAGGATTGGATTTATGGGGTCCAAGTTACAGCCCCCCAAAGAAGGTGCTCCTATGGAGGGAAAAACAGCAAAAAAGCAAGGACAACAGAAGCCATGCAGAACAGAATCGAAGTCCCAGAGAATCTCTGCAGTAGAAACTGAAGGTTGGAGGCATTTTTGCAAGCCCAGCAGAACCAGTGCAATGTGCCCAGCAGAACTAGTGCCACTGTGGCACTGTGAACCCAACAGGACTAAGGTCAAGTCAGGGAAGTGTTTTTTGGGGGGACATGTCAGACACAGGTTCAAAAGTATATAGAATGGACCCCCTGCAAGTTACACACACCAAATGCACAGGGAACCTCACCCTGCCACCTGCTCTTTTACAATCTCTTCAAGTTGGGGGTGGATTACATTTCTGGCGTCCCAGTTACAGACTCCCCCAAAAAGTCTCTCCAATGCTCTTTCCAGAAAAGACAGCTGCAGTTACAGGAGTCTATGGAACAGCTCAGAAATAAGACAGCAAACTCACAGGGAAAGTTCACCTGGGCAGACCCCCCCATCAGACAGTGGAACCAAGGCAAGCATCCCCCCTATGCTTGCAACCCCC
>NW_015165235.1:2041402-2055729 GCF_001447785.1 Gekko japonicus
TGTTTTCCACAGAGAGGTGGGCTTGTGGATTCCAAAGGACACAAGTTATGAATATTTCTTTGAATTTGTCAGTGCACAGAACCATGCAAGCATGACTGGCTGAATGCTGTGGTTGTTTACACTGTATTATACTTTTGACCTTTATCCATTCATAAATGCTATGCAGAATGTTTTTATAACAGCAATAATGAAACTGGTCCTTAATATTTTCATATACATCAGTTAAGCTCGAAGCTGGGACTCGGGAGAAGTTGTACTGTGCAAGCTGTCTTAGTGCACAATTTGAGAATGATTTTGGAAAGGTATTCTGTCACTTTCTTGGCAGCAAGCCTTATGTATGTTGTGCCATGTCACATATTGTCTCAATAAGTAACTGTCAGGCTTTTAACATCTTGATTTTGAGTCAGTGTGCTCCTGTTAAATATGCATAGTTGTGGTTTGCCGGTGTTTGCATGAGGTTCAGCCAGCTGAAGAATTTTTAAAGCCATAATTAAAATTTCAGTTTATGTTGAAAAGAGAGATTTTTTTTTAAAGTTTCGGTTTAGTTTTGTAATTTGCCCCAACTGTGCATCCCATGTGTCTAAAAATTCAGTGGGAGACCTCTTCAGCTTGCTGTATTGATCAACTACTTTTACAACTAGGAAGCAATTTGTGGTATTTGACCTCAGCCTGCTTTTCCCATCTGTTTTCATCACAGTGAAAAATGCTATAATGTTCCCTTTACAGTATGATTCCAAGAATATTTACTTATAGTATATCTACTAAATTCAGTGCATGTTCCAAGTAAATAGGCTTAGTTAACATTTCTCAAAGTTAAATGTGCATTTCTTTCCTTATTTCCTCAAGTAGCCCTTGTACTGTACCAAGCTTTTAAAAAAAAATCCTTAAAAAGGAGTGATCAAAATACAGTGACTGTGTTCAGATTTTATAATAAGCTGTAATTAAACTGTGGTTAGGCATGAACAAGAAGTTATTGCTGTGGTTGCATGGCTACTTGTTCTTCAGCCTCCCTTGATGTGCAGAGTTTGATATAAAACTTCCAGGTCAAGCTCCAGACAGTTCGCTGTGATGTCCAGATGCAAACAATATGGTTAACTGGCATTTGTGTACTCCATGCACTCTGGAATTATATGAAGGTTTAGCCACCTCAGTTACAGTTTTATGGAAAGGTGGGTTAAAATATTTTAAATGAATGAATAGAATCCTTGTTTGTGTGAAGTAAACAAATGGCAATTCATGGAGCTGTATGTGTTCAGATGTTTTGTTGAATTGGAGCTTGATCAAGCTGGAAAGTTTTGCATTGTGTTCTACATGTGAAGGGTAGTGGGAGGAATGTGGTGCTTATATGAGCACAGCAACAAGCTGTGTTCAAGCCTGATTGGAGTACAATTGCAGCTTGTTATGACATCTGAACACAGCTGGTAGCTGAGATTTGGTTGGCAGCAGCCTGGATTCAAAGAACTGTGCGACTAGTTTCAGTTGCACACAAGGGGGCTTTGTATTTATGTTTTTCAAATATACCTCTTTTTCTCTTATGACAAGATATTCAGAGGCAGCTAGTGATATGGTGTCTGGGCCTTCTGCTCATAGGGGAAACCCCTCCTATATAAAGGTTATGCCTAATGTCATCCTTTGGATCCTGGCCATTACTGTAGCACGCCACCTGCAGGTTCAACACTGATCTGTTAATTATTGCTCTTTGATAGGGCTTTCCATTAAGCTTTTATATCTTAAGGGAGAACCTTTGAAACCAGCTATTGTTTACTTTACTCTGTCATGTGGAATTCTGTTAGAATTCTCCTACTTCATTTCTCTCATCTGCCAAAACAATAAAGAAAATCCTTTTAAAGAACATAAGAGAAGCCAGTTTTGGATCAGGGCAACGGCCCATCCGGCCAAAAATGCCAGATGCCATCAGGAGATCCACCAGTGGGGCCAGGACTCTAGAAGCCCTCCCACTGTTGCCCCTCCCAAGAATACAGAGCATCACTTGCTGCATATGTTTATTTAATTCCCTCTTGAAGCTGTCCATGCTTATAACCGCCACCACCTCCTGTGGCAGTGAATTCCATGTGTTAATCACACATGGTGTGGCTTGTTCTGAATAGCAGTGCATTTTTAAAAAGTTGCTTTGGGTGGCAAGAAGGTTCACAAGGGAGATGGATTGCTTAAAGATACAGCAAAGGCTGTGCAAGCACAGCTTCAGCTGAAGCTTCATTTCATTCTTATTATGTTCACTTAATAGCAGTCTTACGTGCCTATGAAGCACACTTGAAGAATTTTCCATTATCTTCAATGAAGAAGGCAACTCTGGTGTGTCAAAAGGGCAGGTTGTTCCTTTCATTCAGCTGCATAAAGTGGTTCACTTGAGTATCAGCATCTTGCATACATTGGAACTCATCAGAAGTTCTGATTTAAGGCATAAGTGTTTTGTGCTTACGTGCAAGTGCAGGCCAATACAGCTGGTGACTAAGGCAGACAATGCCCACCTTCAATATATATTGGTTTGCCTGATGTCTGACAATTCCCCTATTTGTTCAGGTAATAAAGGTAGTGAATCCTTGCTTGACCACATTTCTGTGAGTCACAAGACATCAGATAGTGCTATAATGTCTTTTTTCTATTTTACGATTAATTTATAATAATTATAATAATAATAATAATATCTTTCGATGCTGGCTCTGAGCAATTTATTTATTTATTTTACTTTTATCCCGCCCTCCCGCCGAAGCGGCTCAGGGCGGCTTACAACATTAAAACCAATAAAACAATAATTTACAGTTACACATATTCACAAGGGACTAACACTAAGACGTGTTCCAGATGGCATTCACTCGGCTTGGCTTGATGACGTCAGTTTTTCCAGGACTGCTTCAAGTCGCAGCGTCACACTGCCACCGCCTGGCCGGATTGGCCCATTGCAGGCTTCTTAATGCCGAAGAGATCTTTCCAGGCTTCCGAGCTTCTGAGCTGGACACTCCATTTCGCAGGCTAACACCTCCCCCCACCGGGGGGGTTTAGTGTACCCACCCTCTCTAAGGAGTGGTACCCATTTTATCTACTCACCGAAGCTTTCGAACCGCTGGATGGACGGCGAGCTGGGGACAAGGCTGGTAGCTCATAGCAGCACGGGCTAGAACTGACAGCAGTTTATCATTTTAATGTTAAAACTGAATTTGCTGCATAGGCACTGCAGTTCTTTAGTGCACATAAAATAAAATGGACAGGTTATTGGAAGTAAACTACGATAATTCTGAGATGAGCTTGGTTGTTTCCACTAAGAATCTGGTGGTGGTAGATTTTTTTTCTTTTAATGTTCTCCTGATTTAGTTCAGTACTTTCTCTAGGAACATTTTCCTGTGCTTTATGAAAGATGCTGCTTCTTGCCAAAATATTTTAATGTTTTAAACTAATATGCTATGGCCATTGACTAATGCAGTAAAGAGTGATAAACCGAACACTTTAGTATTTTTTGGTTGGGTTTTTTTTGGTATTTTTCATATGTGGGTGTGTGCACCTGAAAGTCATGGCGACCTCTGGTGACTGATCCCTACTGGGGGGTCTGGAGGATATTCAGAGAGGTGGCTGAATAAAGCCTGCCCCCGCCTCCCAACTGCTGGTATTCCTTGGAGGTCTCCCATCCAAATACTTGCCAGGGTTGACCCTGCTTAGCTTCCGAGATCTGACAAGATCGGGCTTGATAAACTGAACACTTTAATGTTCCAGGTTCAATCCCCAGTATCTCAATTAAGGATCACATAACAATGCTGGGAAAGAACCTTTTCTGGAGAGTAACTGCTAGGCAGATACGTTTTTATTCAGAACACCTATGCATACACCTACTCAAGGCAGCTTAGGACATAGAAACGCTTAAATCATGAAAACCATACCACAATATACAAGCTGTTAAAAAGGCCAGAGATGTAAAACATTCAGCAGCCTAAAACAATATTTATAAAGCATTCCCCAGGCTAGAAACAAACAAAAAACATTTTAAAGTGATGGAACCACTAGTGAGTAAAGCTGAGTAACATTTATTTATTTATTTCAATGTATATCCTGCCCTCCCCGCAAGCGGGTTCAGGGCAATACACATAAGGCATGATATTAAAACAGTAAATTATCACAAATATTACAAGTTAAAAGTTTAAAAATCAAAACATGCGAAGATCAGCATAAGACATTGCCTTGGTAGTGACGCTATGATGTACTACTTCTGAGTGGTACCAGTGAAACACAGGCTAGGGCTACCGGTAGGGGAGGCTGAGAGATGGAAGAATTTGAATGCCCGACTGCCTCAACTAAAAGCTGAGTTAAATGTTGCGGTGCCTAAATGTGAGTAAGGTAAGCACCAAGCAAGCTTTATGGAGGAGTTCATTGTAGAAGTGAGGTACCATCACTGAAAATGTCCCGTCTATATCCACCACCTGCCTCATCTCTGTGGGCGGTGAAGTAAAAGCCGGAAGGGGCTCTTGACTGTTGGGCTGGTCAGTACCAAAGGAGGTGGTCCTTCAAGTACGCCAGCCTCAAGCCATTTAGGGCCTTAATCTCAGAACAAGCACAATATTAAACAGTATTAGGTTAGATGGCCTCAGTGGTCTAAATATTTTAAGGCAACTTCATGTATTTCTTGTTTCTCTGTTGTCTTTGCATGCCTTTTTTCAGAATGTTCATGAGTATTCAAAACCAGAGTGGCCCATTTGATGCTTCAGAGCATTTCCTTGTATGTTTATATGCACAAGAAAAAGATGAATGTTTGACTGATGCGTGATACATAGAATTTTAAAAGTTGAATACAAATTGGGACAATTTTTTAAAAAGACATATGCTGATTTATACTAAACCCTTCAATATCTGTGCTGGAAGTCTAAGAAGATAAGAATAGCCCTGTTGGATCAGACAAGTAGTCTGTCTAGTCCAACATCCTGTTTCACCCAGTGGCCAGTCAGTAGTCTTTGATTTCCTACAAACAAAGCACAGGGGTGAAGACCTTCCCTGTTTGCCTCCTGGTGCTGTTATTTAGAGGCTTGCTGCTTATAAATATGAAGGTTCCTTATTAGTCACCAAGGCTAAGTAGCCATTGATCGATCTAAACTCCATGGATCTTCATGAATCCCCTTTTAAAGCCCCCTGTGTTTGTGGCCATCTCTGTGTCCACTTGGCAGTGAATTGAACCATTTGACTCCTTGTTGAGTAATGAAGTAGTTTCTTTTTTCTGGCTTGAATCTGTTGCCCATCAATTTTATTGGGTGCCACGGAGTTCTTGCATTATGGGAGAGGGAGAGGTTCTCTTTATCCACTTTCTCCACCCCTTGCATAATTTCATAAACCTGTGTCTGTATGTCATCCCCCCGCCCCTGTCTTGTGTGCTGCAAATGGCAAGCAGTGTGGTGTGGGTGGCGCTTGTTAGGAATAATGGGCAGATACAGCTGTCATTCCACTGAGGTAATTTCTGGGCTATGTGCCATGCGGTTTTTCCCCTTAGAGCAGCTCAGAATACTTCCAGAGTGTTTATGTAGCAAAACTAAGGTATTTGTTACTCTTCATGCATTTTATTTTCTTTGTTTTTAGCAAAGTACCAACGTAGATGTGGTTCGTTTTCCATGTGTGGTTTACATCAACGAAGTACGTGTCATCCCTCCAGGAGTAAGAGCTCACTCTAATTTACCTGAAAATAGGGCTTATGGGTAAGTGCAAAATGCTAAAGAGGCAACTGACTCCTGCTAATGAAACAAGAACCTTTGATTTGCAGGGTGATTTTTCATGTTCTCAGCAACTTAGGGTGAGGAGTAAGTTGTTACTGCCATTGTATAGGTGGAGAACTTTGTGAGAGAGAGTGACTGACCCACAACTGTCCAACACAGTAACATGGCATCCCTTCTACCATAAGTCATAATGGAAAGCAGGCTTAAACTTAGACCTGCCTGTGTGGATTGCAAGAAAATTCCTTTTCTATCTAGGCAAATGTGCTGAGTTTTTCCCTTGGTAAAAACTGCTCATTTTTTATGCATTTCAGCTGACATCTTCCATGCAGGGCCTCATTTGTTGTCTGCTTATCACTCCAGCTGTCTGCGTCAACTTGGCTCAGTAACCAGCTGTAATTTTGTGTTTGCCACTGACTCCTCCAAAAGCCCTCTGGCATATTCAGAGCTCAGGGGAAGGGATGAGCACGTCTCTCTGTTTGCACTGAACACTGGAAGAGGCAAAAGTAATATGGTGTAGCTACTGCTTTGTCCATATGTCATGCATGTCTCTCTGTGTGTCAGGGGCTTTGTGGGTATCTCCCATATTGTGTTGGCCTATAGAGTAGGTTCCTGCCAACCTAGCAGTTCGAAAGCAAGAAATTGCAAGTAGATAAATAGGTACCACTTCGGTGGGAAGGTAACAGCGTTCTGTGCGCCTTGGTGTTTAGTCATGCCGGCCACATGACCATGGAAACGTCTTCGGACAGCGCTGGCTCTTCGGCTTTGAAATGGAGATGAGCACCGCAACCCTAGTCGGATTCGACTGGCTTTCGAGCAAGGGAACTTTACCTTTTTACAGAATAGGTAGAAACAGTGCAAGTCTCTCATACTGTTTCTGCCCGCTCCAGACTCACCAAGGCCTGAGAGAACTGGTATGAGGAAACCGTGTGCTGGCCAGGAAGGGGACCATCACCAGAAGGCAAGGGCACTTGACCCTTGCAAGCTGGTGACCATATTTTGTATGGGCAGTGAGAAAATTCTGAACAGACAGTATAAGATAGCTTTGCAAACAACGCCTGGAAGATTGTCCTAGTTAGGGCTGCCCATAGCTTGTGCAATTCAAAACTGTGGTTAGGGCAGGAAGGTAGGAGGGAATCTGTGCGCAAGAGAGGTTAGTTTGGAGATCAGGAAACATGACAACTGAACTGAACCTTGGTGAGCTTCATAGCAGAAATCTGAACTTGACTTTTTTGCATTTAAACCATGCTGTGTCAAACAAGTGACTGATTCTCAAGATAATGAGAAATGTAGGCTGATCTCCGCTCATGCACATACTGTGAACAGCCACTCTGCAAGACATTTATTTGTAATTTTTCTGTTCTGCCTTCAAGACTGTTTTCAAGGTTGCTTTGAAAATTATTTAAAAATATAGTAACACCACTAAAAATTCCCTTTATTAAAAGTCAGCACTAAAGTATCTCTAGTCCCCC
Source organism: Gekko japonicus (assembly GCF_001447785.1). Taxonomy (NCBI): domain Eukaryota; kingdom Metazoa; phylum Chordata; class Lepidosauria; order Squamata; family Gekkonidae; genus Gekko; species Gekko japonicus. Next base: position 2,048,577 of record NW_015165235.1, read on the forward strand.
AACCCAAATAGAAGCAAGATCCACAGCAGAACAAAGAGCCCCCACCAAGAGAAATTACATAGTATCATAGGCTTGGGGAAATAAAAAATGTTTTCTCTTGACACGTAAATCTCAGAAAGTAGTTGCTAGGTGATTAAAGGGAGGGAACACAGGAGAGAGATGGAGATCCTAGTTATTGGACAGATTGATAAGAGATGTTACTTAGAAACAGCTCTGATTTTAATCCATAGATGAATTGGGATAATGCCATATTTCACTCCACAGCATCATATTTGAGTTAGAAATTATAGTAAATAAATGACAACCATTGTGTTGGGGTCGGAAAGTAATGTTTCATGTAGATGACTTTAAGGATTAGGTTTAGTTTTATGACAGTTAAAGCTAAAATAAATGTTAAGGCTTCGGCTTTCTTCAGTTGTAATCTTGAGAGAGAACACTGTAAGGGAAATTATTAATTATTCTATTTAGTAAATTTTTATACTGCCCTTCCTCCAGTTAACTCAGGGAAGCATACATTTTTCTTCCCTCTTCCATTTTGTCTTCACGACAGCCACATGAGGCAAGTTAGGCTGAGTGGGCTATCCTCAGGCTTCTCCAATGAGGTTCCATGGCATAGTGGGGATCTGAACCTTTGGTCTCCCATATCCTAGTCCAGGGATCTGACGTATTACACCATACTGGTTTTGGTATCCTTCTGAACAAATGCAATCCTTAAATGAATGTGTTGTAGGTACTGTGGGTTTCTTCTATCAGATTTTAATTTTTTCCCCCTCCATGTTGTGCGTGATGACAGAGTCCTATTTTGATCTGCATTCATGTGAACAAAAATAATAAAAATATAATTGAGAAATGTTGCCTTGACAACAGCTCTTGTAATTTATTTAATTTAATTTTTTTGTAAACCGGTTTGTGAACACCTATGTTGAAAGGCAGTCTGGAAATATAGCAAATAAATACAAATGTTGGAGATGTAATTGGAGATCTGTAGATTTCTTATGTCTGGGATGAACATGCCTCAAAATGCACATGCATTGGACTATAATAGTGATAGATATTGAATGGACAATTTTCGTTTTGGCTCCAACAACAGTATTACTGTAAAAGCTTTGTTATTCAGCACTTGCTTATCCAGAACACTCAGTCAACTGGCATTGCTCAGAGGATAAGCTCCTCCCCCTCAGCCACTATACCCCTATGTCTTTAGGCTCATGTGTTCCCCCTGCTTACCTCTCCTGATGGATAGCTTGATGCCTTTGGCTGTTACTGGGGTTCTGACAGTATGATGTCATTCTTGGATGCCTCCTTTCCCCTCAGCCTGTCTCGAGTTTTCAAGAGCCAGGTTTTACAAAGGTCTCTTGAGCGACCTGCCTGATTGTCTGCCCTGCTATGTAGGGTGGCTCTGTGGCTCAGGAAGAAGGGTCCCACCAGTCATAGTGGATGTTGCTGTAGTGTTCCCAGTGGAGGTTTGGTCACTGCCAATGTTCCCTCTAAGCTGTGGAGTCTTGTGAGCACAAATTCTACTTTGTGAGTTGCTGGCATTAAAGTTGTGAGCGAGCGATTTGGCTACTGCATAAATTAGTTTGCTCTGGAGCCCTCCTTCCTGAGACAAGGCAAAAATGTGTGAGCTAGAGGCTAAAATACTGTGAGGTAGCTCACACTAACTCAGCTTAGAGGGAACTCTGGTCACTGCAGACTCCCCTGGGTAGGAGGTCCAGGGCAGAGCAATAAGCTTGAGTATCCAGCATGTTTGATTAACCAGTATAAAGCACCACCACCCAATTCCCATGAGTGCCAGATAACAAAGTTTTTGCTGTTCTAGGTTTATAATATAAAGTAATTAGATCTGAACAACTTGTATTAATTTCGCAGCTTCTGAATTTAGCGAAGCTTATGACTGAACTAATATGATTGAACCATACTAATACCAGTAATATTCCCACAGCTAAGGAATGGATCACAAAGGTCTAGCATGTTACCAAAATATCCACAGAAATTATTAGATTTAAAGATGGAAGCCAAGAGAGAGAATTTTGTAAATGTAGGATCTGTTTTTCAACGCTGTTACCTTCCCACCGAAGTGGTACCTATTTATCTACTTGCAATTTCTTGCTTTCGAACTGCTAGGTTGGCAGGAGCTGGAACTAGAGACAGGAGCTCACCCTGTCTTGCGGCACCCGGGTCTTGAACCGCTGAACTACTGACCTTCCACAGCCTGCAGTTCAGCGTCTTAACCACTTGAGCCACTGCAGCTCCACGTTTGTTAATACCGTGTAAAAGATTCTGATGAATCTGAGTCCTTATTTTCATAGTAATAAAAAGCCAGGAGTAATGGCTTTGCAATCTGAAGATGGAATACATTTTTATGAGATGGGAAGTGTTTTTATCTTGTACATTATTGCATATGTAATAATCAGTATTTCAGGTCTTGACTGTCTTGTTTATCAAGCTTCAGCAGAATAATTTTTTTATTTCGCTTTGGCTCTGTTTCCAGTGAGACATCCCCTCACACATTTCAGTTAGACCTGTTTTTCAACAATGTCAGCAAGCCAAGTGCCCCTGTATTTGACAGGCTGGGAAGGTAAGTGCTTATAAAATTTCTTAATAAACATAGGCTTTTAGTTAGGTCTGGAGTGGTAAATAGTGCAGTCTACGGAGAACGAACTTGTGATTTCTGAATTGACAGGGTGATACCTCTTAGTTGCCTCTTCATCACTGTAAGACCAATGTCTACCTAATCTTACTGTTCGGTAACCACTGAGCACATGCTAAAGGGCATTTTTGATGTCAGTTATAGGATGAAGAAACTATAGGATGAGATTTTCTCCCTGTTTCCATGCTCTCAGGGAACAGAGAAAATTATGTTGGGAAGCATCTGGGAACCCAAGAAAAATGTCTTTATTTTATAGAGACACATGAGTTTGTACGGGATTAGGTTTAGTGTTGTAAGGGATTACCAAGAGCTTTTGAGGATTGTAATACTGGGAATCTCTGAACTGTGACTGAGAGACTGGGTACAGGGTCTGCCTTTCCCTCTATCCGTCTCCTCTTTGGATCACATTTCTTCCAGCGACCTGTTAAATACTGCATTGGCAAAGATGTGAACTACAGTTAATGGTAACCAGATTTAGCAAGGATTTGCTAACCAGCATTCAACTCTCTTAAAAAAAATTGTTTAGAGTTGTTGTTGTTATTTTATTAAATTTCTGAATCGCTCCATCCCTGAGTACACAGGGCTCTGGGTAATTTACAATAAATTAATATACAAAGTACAGTTTACAGTCAACAATCAGTTCATCCCAAAGTTTCACAGTCTTCCAATGGCGTTTATAATTTGATCTGAAACCTGCTCTGGACTGTTCTTCCATCTCATGGGCAGGTTAAGGAGGAGGCCGAAGCAGGCAGGATGGAAAAAGAAAAAGAAGAAAAGAGGAGGGTGCCAGCTATGATGGAAACTGTCGTTGTCCTCAACCAAAAGCCTGGCAGAACATCTCTGCCCTACAGGCCCTGTAGAATTGCATTAAGTCCTGCGGTGCCCTGATGGAAGTTGGCAGAGAGTTCCACCAGGTTGGAGCCAGGGCCGAGAAGGCCCTGGCTCTGGTCGAGGACAGCCGGATACCTTTGGGGCCATGGATCACCAGCAGATTACTCTCAGCAGACAACATGCCAGAGGAGACATTCCCGAAGTTAACCCTGTTTAACATTGGTGCCAGTGTATCACTTCACTCTGGCAAGGTCCAGTAACAGAATTGCCTTCAGAGGGGGAGGAAGAGCGAGAGAGTGAACCAGTTGTGTGATACTCTGGCTGGCTCCTAAGTGTGATTAAGTGTTCCCCAGTGCTAATGTCAGCACAAAACATTTGGAAGAGTCTGCCCAACGTTTGAGCATCAAACAGGACCGAGCAACTTTTAATGCTTGTAGTAGTAAGATGTTGCAGAATTGGGACTGCAATAGATTTTGCAGAACTGGGGTTGCTGCTGCTGTGCTCTGTGTCAGTACTGTGCTGTGGTTCCTTCCCAAGAGGTGTACGTTCAGTTTTCTATTAGCAAAGTATTATATGCCCCTGAGATGAGTTTGTAATGATGCTTTGTGTCCCTGTCATGTACGCCCACTTATACAGTGACTTACAGATGAAGTCCCAAGTCTGATTCAAGCCCAACCTCAGTCACAGGAAGTGCTAAGGGCAGTTAATGCTGCTTGGGTGGCTCAGGGAGTGTTCTCCTTTAGGGCCTCTGTATGGTGCAGTGGGTGGTGGCAGAAAAGACTGAAAGGTGAGGCCAGATAAGTCACCTGGTAGGGCCTCACTTTCCAGGAATGGGATCACACTTCAGTGGTACAGTCAGTTCCTGTACTGTAACAGTGAAAGCTAGTTTCCATGGGCCTTGTTTAAGATGAAGGCAGTTGTAAAAATAGCACTGGTTGGAGCCCCTGTATTCTGCAACTGAAATCAAGATTGCCACCTCAGACTTCAGAACATTATTTATAAGGAAATCCCCAAGTGGTGCAGGATGCTGGTGCAAATTTGATTTCTGTATGTACGTGGTGTCATGGTTTGTTTAATATCTGACACATATTGCTCTTCTGTTTAACAGTCTGGAATATGATGAGAACTCTTCAATTATATTTAGGCCCAATGCAAAGGTAATTATAAACTGATGCTGACCCCTTTATTTTAATGCAATTTTAAAAATTCAGAGTATTCGCCACTCATTAAGAAATGCCTGAAACCTTGACATAAGTATCTAACTGGCTGTGTAGATGCCACTTAGCATAGCTGACAAACAGTAGAATGAATAAGTAATTGAGGAATTCTGTCTTTTGTGAAGTGGCAGTCTGCTTTTCAAACTCCATCGCTTCTTTCAACTTTAGGCAACTCCTGTTTTCAGAAAGAAGGTCATGTTTTCAGGCATCTGTCTGCCACTGTGAGGACTAGAATCTTTAAAAAATGGAGCAAAGGCTCTTAAGACTGCCACAGATACAGGCCATTAGCACTAGTCTAATTCTGTAGATTGTCTTACAGTTTGGCATAGTGGTTAAGTGTGCGGACTCTAATCTGGGAGAACTGGGTTTGATTCGTTGGAGGCCCCTGTATTCTGCAACTGAAATCAAGATTGCCACCTCAGACTTCAGAACATTATTTATAAGGAAATCCCCAAGTGGTGCAGGATGCTGGTGCAAATTTGATTTCTGTATGTACGTGGTGTCATGGTTTGTTTAATATCTGACACATATTGCTCTTCTGTTTAACAGCCTGGAATATGATGAGAACTCTTCAATTATATTTAGGCCCAATGCAAAGGTAATTATAAACTGATGCTGACCCCTTTATTTTAATGCAATTTTAAAAATTCAGAGTATTCGCCACTCAATAAGAAATGCCTGAAACCTTGACATAAGTATCTGACTGGCTGTGTAGATGCCACTTAGCATAGCTGACAAACAGTAGAATGAATAAGTAATTGAGGAATTCTGTCTTTTGTGAAGTGGCAGTCTGCTTTTCAAACTCCATCGCTTCTTTCAACTTTAGGCAACTCCTGTTTTCAGAAAGAAGGTCATGTTTTCAGGCATCTGTCTGCCACTGTGAGGACTAGAATCTTTAAAAAATGGAGCAAAGGCTCTTAAGACTGCCACAGATACAGGCCATTAGCACTAGTCTAATTCTGTAGATTGTCTTACAGTTTGGCATAGTGGTTAAGTGTGCGGACTCTAATCTGGGAGAACTGAGTTTGATTCCCCACTCCTCCACTTGCAGCTGCTGGATGACCTTGGGCAAGCCATAGTTCTGTCAGAGGTGTTCTTGAAAAGAGCAGTTTCTGTCAGAGCTCTCTCAGCCCCACCTACTTCACAGGGTGTCTGTTGTGGGGAGGGGAAGGGAAAGGAGATTGTAAGCTGCTCTGAGACTCCGAGTGAAGGGTGGGGTATAAACCCAATCTCTTCTCTTCTTCCTCTTCATAAATACTGTGCTTTTTTTTTTTAGTAAAACTTTGTCTCAAAAACATTGCATACATTCCAAAAGAGAAAATATTTCAGAGGCTTTTTCTCCAGTGTCCCCAAATATCTACATTTCCTGTTGGGAAAATTGAAATCAGGGTGGGAGGAGAACTGGAAAAAAATGGCAGTGGTGGGCAGGGGGTTTCACATCTCTCTAATCATTGTCGTCCTCCTCATGCCATTTTTTAAAAAAAAACACTTTCCCCTCCTTTTTATTTTGATTAATTTACTGAGCCATACTTTTCTACATACCCAGTTGAGTCCCTTGAGTTGGTAAGAGAAATGTGTTTTGCCTGTGGGTGGCCGTGTTGTGCAGATCTGCTTATTCACACAGAAACCACCTTGTTCAGGATTAGATAGAATGATTGTTGTTGAGTTAGTCAAGTAGGTGAGAGTTGATATTTTCCGGGTTATATTTTGAATTCTTCCCTTTTCTTTCAAAAACTAGGTTAACACAGACGGCTTAGTTCTAAGAGGCTGGTACAACTGCTTGACGCTGGCAATATACGGCTCTGTTGATAGAGTAGTAAGCCATGATAGGGACTCCCCTCCGCCCCCTCCTCCGCCACCACCTCCTCCTCAACAACCAACAGCTTTGAAAAGGACCCCCAAACTTGGTGAGTGTGCCTAAAACGTTTTTTTAAAAGCCAAGTCATGAAAGTGATTTTTTAAATATCAGTTGTACCCCTTATACCTAAACATTGCCTTCCAGTACTATTACTTTTGAAGTGTTTGGTTGTGGCTGGTGAAGTTATCTCTGCATATGCCAAGAGTATTCCCCCCCCCCTAACAGTATCCATTCAGCTACTTCCCAGGTGAGTCCTGAAACACAATTTTAAATGACCATTCGTTGTAACATGTTTTGTGGTTTGGTGGGAAATCTATTAAAAGAGGATGGATGCATACATAGGAGGCAGTTTCTCTTTTACCAGATCTTGCAGCTGGGGATTGGTTCATGTATGCAGCCTGCAGTCCTAAACTACTTTTCCTGGAGTAAGCTCTATGGAATAAAAGGGGACTTACTTCTGAGTAGACATTCTTGGAATTGATTCTGCAGTAAGATAATAATAAGGTGGCAGAATGGATCATGCCACTTCAGCCTGTAGGTAATGGATTCCAGCTTTGGATGTCCTTTGAACCGGACAACTCAGTGCAGAGAGGACAT
>NW_015165235.1:2055782-2101709 GCF_001447785.1 Gekko japonicus
CTTTTAAGGGAGTTCTTAACATAAGGGAGCATTTCAAAATGCGATCATTATCCTGTCATCTGAAGAGGCATACTGTGACTGGCAGGATGTTCCAAAGTGTGGGAACAGTTGCTGAAAATGAGCCTGCATGGGGCTGTATTTGAACCAACCTCCCAAACAGAGGAGACTGTCAGAAGTCAGGCGCCATAGTTGGTGCATGGGCTTATCTGTTGAAAGGCAGTCCATTACATATGCAGCTCCCAAGCCATGCCTATCAAGTAAGGTGAATTGAAAAAGTTGTTTGGGCTTTTTCTGCCCCCCTGGATTGTGACCCTTTAAAAATAGCCATTTTTTTCATTTTACAGAGCAGCATGTACATTAACTATGAATACGCTTTCTCTAACCCTTCATTATGGGTTGCATCCCAGGGATCAGGTCTGCATAACAGGAGGCATTTTCCTCCTATGGAAGGAAGTAAAGCACCTTCACTAGCTGAACAGATCTGTGGTATTCAGCCCAATGTTGCTTATTCACATTATTAATTATTGCAGCAACATGCTCATCATAATATCAACATGGTCATATAATTTTACGCTTGTTTGGTAATCCCAATTTAGTGGCTTCCCTTCCCAAACTGGTAATTTTGTCTGTCTTGTTAGATTTGAGCCTACTGTGATAATTTACTGAGATGGAAGCTCTGGATTTTTCCATTGTTGGGTTATGAAGAACACTTCCATTGTTGGGTTAAAAAAAACACTTTTCATTTCCATTTAAAAATGTCTTTATAGCTGATGGTGAGAAAGAGGATCAATTCAATGGCAGTCCTCCACGACCACAGCCTAGAGGTCCAAGGACCCCACCAGGTCCTCCTCCTCCAGATGATGATGAAGATGAACCAATGCCTGTATCAGGTACCTTCTCTGTTGATCATTATTTGTGTACATCTACATATAAGTAGAATGAGGAATACTTCATTTTACTAGCTAGAATTGTAAGATTTCACTGGTGATATCAGTTTTCTGCTTCTAATGAAAGCATCTGTGGTTTGATGTCTAGTGATGAGTATAAATGCAGTTTCAAAATAAGGAAGAATGTCTTGAACGTGCTTTCTTTACACTCATATCCTGCAGCACAGAGTCTGTGGTGCTGTGGCTCGAGTACTGTGGTGTGGTTTGGGCAACTGTACATGTTACAAGGTTTACCAGAGAAATTAAGTGTTCAGTCCAGTTCTCTATATGCAATAGCTGAGTTGTAGCCCAGTGCTTCTAGACTAGCATACTTTTCAGAGAATCATCCCTGGGAAATGGCTGTTGTAACAAAATATATGTGCTGGGATGCTCTATACATTGGCTTTGGTAAACATTTTATAGCTGTTGGGATGAGAACTTTGCCTGCTTTGGGACTGCAGAACCAAAGCAAATAATTAATTTAACCAAAGTGCCTCGGCTTCCCTATCTCAAGCAGTAAGAGCAGACTGTGTATGTTTTTAAAATCTACCCACAAATCCTTGTCTTTAAGGAGTACACAGTGTATATAGAAAGACTGTAGTTGAAGTGCAAAGGATTCTTGCAAAAGACGTTTGATTTAAATAACTTGTATTCTTCATTAACCTTTATTGTAGGTTGCTTTCATTCTGTTTCTTTTTTTTAGAAAGAAATTCCACAATTTCTGCTATACATTTTAAATATGTTGTCTTGCTTTTAATATTCGCTTCAGTGGTCGGAGAAAAAGATGATGATGTTGATCACAGGGAGGATTACTTTGAGCCCATTTCTCCTGATCGGACGTCTGTTCATCCTGAGGGCCCATATTCTGATGAAGGAGAAGTGGAAGAAGACCAGCCTGAAGAAGTGGAGGATGATGAAGAGGGGGTAGATGTTGAAGAAGAGGAGGAGGATGAAGAGGATGATGATGGTCAAACAGTAGAGAGTATTCCAGAGGATGAAGAAGAGGAGGAGGAAGATGAGGAGGAGGAGGAAGAAGCTGATGAAGAAGAAGAAGGTGAAGGTAGGCAAAGCATAAAAGCCAAAATTATTGTAATTGTAAGACATGTATTCATGTTATGGTAGACTAGTTGATTCTCACACTGTATGTGTGTGTAAACTGTCACTACTGGAAAGGAAATAAGAACATATGAGGAGCTATACTGGGTCAGAGCAGCATTCTGTTCCCACAGTGATCAACCAGATGTCCCCAGAAAGCATAAAAGTCCTTCTGCAAGTGGTATTCAGATGTCATGTTAAGCAACTCAGACAGAACTTTAATGGTCCCCCACTGTCAACTCAAAAATAATGCTACCACTTGATGTTATAGTGAACTAGTGCCGATCATGCATGTGTGAGCTGGGCCTGCGAGTGAAATTAATGGCTGAGAACCAAGCACTTAAATAAGCAGTGGAGAAAAAGCTTCCAAAGTGGGAACTGTGCCTTGAGGGGATATCCTGTAATTTTTCTAAAACAAACACTTTTTTTGGGGGAAAGGGAGGTTCTCAACATTTAAATATGGAAAGAGATGCTGAAAACAGTGTTATCTAGAGAAGAGCCTATAGACTTTGCACCTTTCCAGCCATTCCTGGAGGGCTTCTAGTGTCCTGGCCCCACTGATGGACCTCCTGATGGCACCTGGTATTTTTGGCCACTGACAGAGTGTTGGACTAGATGGGCCATCGCCTGATCCAACGTTGGCTTCTCTTATGTTCTTATATTCTTAAGTAGCCTTGTGCCATAAAGGCACAGTTCTGTTCATTTGCTGTAGGGCAGCTTTTGGTCAAAATAGGGACTGTGTTGGATAGAGATCTCATTTTCTCCATACTCAAGCTAGATTATGTTGTTGCAAGAAAATGGCTGTTCCCCCGGTTGTTGTCAGTGATGCTCAGCAAGTGATAGTCAGCAAGCTTTTGGCTTTGTTAATAATGAATGACACAAATTCTCTTCCCCGGGGCTGTACCATTTCAATTTTTTCTAAGAAATAAAAATACTCTTTAGAGTTTGAGTGCTCTTCAATGGTTCCATTCAAGCAGTTCCACCCATTTATCTCTGGAAACAGCCCCCCCCCCCCGCTTCTATCCAGCTAAACACTGGAGAGCAACACAGCAATGGAGTTTGCATATGGGTTGGGTTAATAGTCTAAGTCCCACCAACACCTGATCTGGCCATCACAGGCCGTGTGCTGCATTCCTTGTGAAGAGTACTGGGGTTGTAGATTAGTAGGCAAGTTTAGTTTTTCAAAGTCTTCGCTTTCTTGGAGTTCTTCCTTGGAGCATAATAATGCCTGCATGTTCCTGTGTCCTTCGATCCATATTGTTTGTCTTGGTTGCTGAAGTTGTAGAGACAGAATTGTCAGCCGACCTACTTGCCTTTGTTTTGTTTGAACTTTGCCAATCTAGTCATGTTTACTGGGAAGTAAGTCTCACTCTGTTCAGCATAGCTTACTCCCAGGTAAGTGGGCCTAGAATTAGAGCTTTAGAGAATTTAAGGCAATTGTCGTTTTGACTGAAGGAAAGTTACTAAAACCATAGGATAAGAATTTCTGATGTGCAAATTCAAAAGAGTAATTAGGTGATGTTTTTTATCCTTTTCTTATTGGTTGCTTTTTCTCTGTATTTTCAGTGGGTGCTATGCTGCTTGTTGGTAAGTAATTCTTCGATAGGTTTAAGGTGGCGTTATTCACCGTGGGGACACCCTATATATGATCAAAAAGAGAGGAATGATTGGGATGCTTCATTTTTCTCAACACCAATACTTACATGTTCTTGGTTACTTTCTTGAATTAGACATGTCTGAATGCATTTTACAAGGTGGTCTTAAACCTTTGTTGCAGGGGATGATGGTTATGAGCAGATTTCCAGTGATGAAGATGGGATTGCTGACTTGGAGCGTGAGACATTCAAGTATCCAAGCTTTGACATTGAGTACACAGCTGAGGACCTGGCCAGGGTGCCACCCGTCACCTACGACCCTTTTGACAGGGAGCTTGGGCCCCTTCTGTACTTTAGCTGCCCCTACAAAACCACTTTTGAGACAGAAGTTGCCAAGCTGAGAGATCAGGATCTAGACAAGGAAAATACCGGGGCAGCTGAGACCTCTGTTAAGTTGACTGAGCTCCTGGAACTGTATCAGGAGGAAAGAGGGGCAAAATGGGTCACTGCTTTGGAAGAAATTCCAAGTTTAACAGTCAAAGGACTGAGCTACTTGCAGATAAAGGACCCAAACCAGGATTATGTAAGCCAGTTGGTTGACTGGACAATGCAGTCTTTGAACCTGCAGATGGCCCTGAGGCAGCCAATTGCTTTGAATGTCCGTCAGCTTAAAGCTGGGACAAAACTTGTCTCCTCACTAGTAGAATGTGGGACTCGAGGAATCACAGGCCTTCTGCGAGCGGGTGTCATTAATTCTTTATTTGAACTGCTGTTTGCGGATCATGTTTCTTCTTCTCTCAAACTCAACGCTTTCAAAGCTTTGGACAGTGTTATCAGCATGACTGAAGGAATTGAGGCTTTTTTGAAGTGTGGGTTGGAGGCGCATGAAAAAAGTGGCTATCAGAGGCTACTGGAGCTCATCCTGCTGGATCAGACTGTGAGGGTCGTCACCGCAGGCTCTGCGATTCTCCAGAAGTGCCACTTCTATGAGATTTTGTCTGAAGTAAAAAAAGTGGCCGACCAGTTGGCAGAAAATCCTCCTCTTCCTAATCACGCTGAGTCTGAGCAGGATTCAGATGCTGGGCTCGAGAGAGGCAACCAGGAATATGAAAATGATGTGGAGGCCCCAATGGATATGGATAATCTTTTGGAGTCCTCCAGCATGAGCGAAGCAGAAGTGGAGAAACTCATTAGCCTTTTGGATGAGATCTTACATTTGATGGAGACAGCCCCCCACACCATGATCCAGCCACCTGTGAAATCTTTCCCAACTACAGCACGTATTACAGGACCTCCAGAAAGGGACGACCCTTTCCCAGTCCTATTCAGGCAAGTGTACCAAGCTGTCTTTATGCCTGCCAAAGAGCTGCTGGCTTTTGTATTTCCCTGTATTTTCAGCATTTGTGATTGCAATATACATGAAGTGTGTTGGTTAACAAGGGCAACACTGTATCTAATGCTGAAGATACTCCATTCTATACCGATACCTCCCTTTTGTTATTTCCACTGTTGTGTCTTCTGTCATGCTGTCTCATAACTCGATGTTTAGCCATGTCCTTCTAAGATAGTAGGTTTGTAGATAAGAGTGTTTTGGCCTGCACTGAGAAGATCCCCATTTGCACATGAAGCTTATTGAGTGGCCCAGTCAGGATGTGTCAGCTGAACGTAACTCACAGGGTGATTATGATGATAAAATGATACAATTGCATGAAAAGCACCCTAAATTTGGAGGAATGGAAGGTTACATGTGTGACAAGTCTGATTGTTTAATAAAGTACTTGGGTTCAGGAGAGCAGTGCTGTCTGTCTGCCACATTATATCCTGCCACTCTTCCAAGCAGTGTGGAATACATGGTTCTGCCATCCTCCATTTAGGCTTTGCAACAACTGTGTCAAGTAGATTAGGCAAAGAGAGACTGCTGGCCCAAGGTTGTGAGTTCACAGAAAAGGGAGTTTAGAACCTCAGTCTCCCAAATGCTGCCCTGACCGTTACACACCACTACCTCTCGAATCCTGTAGAACTGTTTTATGTCCACTTTATGTACCATTTTATGTTTTATTTACCATTTTATGTCTGGGGGAAGTTTGGGTTCAAATTCGTAACAGTGGTTGTCTATCTCACAAAATGCTTAATCTTAATTAACCACAGTAGATGCTGTTATGACTGATTGTACTAAGGAAAATTAGGCTGTTTTTAAATAAAAGCTTCAGATAAGTCTTTGCATCTTTTAAATAATAATAAATAGGAAAAACATACAATAGCTAAGTAAACCTATAGTTAGTTGTCAGTCTTGGGGTTTCTTTTTAGCATTCTCATAGCCTTTTTCCTGACTAAGGAGCACAAATATTATTCTATAGTCGTGTGTTCAAAATCACTATGAATATTTATAATATGAATACAGAATTATACTGTCTTCCATTTTTTGTACAGTTGCATGTAAGTTAGCAATCTCAAGTTACAGGAAATGGTTGGCCACCAGTATACTGTATCTTCCAATAATGTATGTTTCTCTTTGATGTTTCTCTAGGTACCTCCATAATCACCATTTTTTGGAATCCGTTACATTGTTATTGTCCAATCCAATAACAAACGTACACCCTGGAGTGCTTCAGTCCATCAGGGACATACTGAGGTTCTTGGTGCAGTCACAGAAAGGTCTCCTCTTTTTTCTCTCTGAGTATGAAGCCACAAACCTGCTGGTTCGAGCCTTTTGCCAGTTTTCTGACCCTGATCAAGAGGAAGGTCTCCAGACAGATGGGGCAAGCGATGAAGCATTTCCCTTGTGGCTTCTTCACTCCACACAGACTCTTCAGTGTATTTCAGAACTATTCTGCCACTTCCAGCGCTGCACGGCCACTGATGAAACTGATCATTCAGATCTCCTAGGAACACTTCATAACCTTTACTTGATCACTTTTAACCCTGTTGGAAGATCTGCTGTAGCCCATGTCTTCAGCCTTGAGAAGAACCTCCAAAGTCTGATTACTTTAATGGAGTTCTATTCCAAAGAGGCTTTAGGGTAACTATAATTTCTGTTACCTTACTTCAATTTTCATGCATTAAGCTAGATGTTTGCAGGGGATGAGGGTTTCAGACACTTAACTTGGAGCTTGTTCTCTGTGATGGAATTCAGTATGCCATTTTACGGAATCTTGCTAACCTTCCCTTTTCTCTTTTCACAAAGGACTGCCTTAAAAGCAGTGAACCAGATTTCCATAATTGTAGGGTGCTGGAAACTTTTTCTAGACTCCTCTTAGCCTACTTTGGGGTCTCTGTCTTTAACTGAGCATTAGGATTCCTTCCAGTCACTGCATAGTTATATGGCTGCTGTTGCTGCCAGGCTGGACAACATTTCTGTAGAAGTTTGGAAATATTTTTTCCCCCCACTTCGTTATTGATGGGATCTGTATGACAAGATTTGAAAAACCGGCTCTGAGTTGTGTTACTACAAATTAAAAACCAAGCCACAGATGACACAAAAGAGTAGTGAGGATAAAAATGAAGCACTTGGGATGCTGACTGCCTTTTGAACCTTAGAATGACACAACAGAAAGCGGGAGTGTCCTCTGCCTCCTGTTCCTCCTCCTGTTCATCCCATGCAGAACTGATCTTTTGTGTCTCCAGCATCATGTAGATCTACATTTCCCCCTTTCCTTGGGGGACAACAAAAAGTCTGCACACGGCAGCAGACTGGAGGCAGAAGAAAGTGTCAAGGTGGCACATTCACTTGTTCCTTTTTTATTCAGAACTGGTTCAAATCTGGCTGCCAAACTAGCCTTCTACTCCAACAGATTTGTCCCATAAACCAAGTTAACTTGCATTACTGTAGAAAAGCCCATTTCTTCAACTAAAACAGAGTAACTGCTCTTCAAGTTCAAATGATGGATATTTGAACAGAGTCAAAAAGAATTTTAATACTGTTTATGCAAATGGATGCATACGCTTCTTTTGTGGAATTTTTTTATTGCATCAAAAATATATTCTCTTCAAGATGTAATTGTTTAAAAAGCATTACATAGTCTATAAATAAGAATCCAAATTGGCATATGGGGAGATTTTAGCTATGCCCAAAGCATGCCTCTTGTACATTGTTGCTCCAGAATAACTTAATAATAAAAGCTAAATTGACTGCCAAAAGCATTCCAAGGAATTGACAGAGTGGAGCTACACAAATATTTGTAGCTTGTGTTCAAAGCTGTAAGTGCTGTCTGTATTCTCATTTGAGCTATTGCTTGATTGTGGCCAACGTTCTGAAAATATAAAGAAGAAAAACCAAAACCAAAGTTTCTAAAGATGAATTAATTTAAAGTAAATTAACACATGTCAGGATGACAGTCTCTCTTCCCAATTACAGTAACAGAACTTTCATTCTCCACTGCACAAATAGAGATGCTGATAAAAATCATTCTCCACTGTGCAAATAGGGATGTTGATAAAAACTGGAATATGTAGACATAAAGATGCAAATATGGTACCTGATGTCGTTTTTAAAGTCTTAAAACCCTCCTCTGTTCCAGTGATTCGAAGTCAAAGAAGTCAGTTGCCTATAATTATGCCTGCATCCTTGTTCTGCTTGTGGTTCAGTCCTCGAGTGATGTCCAAATGCTTGAGCAGTACTCGGCCGTCCTCTTGAAGCTTTGTAAGGCTGATGAAAATAACACCAAATTGCAAGGTACGGTACGTGCCATTATGGGGCAGTTTGGACTGTTCAGAAGCAACGTTTTCAGTGTCTGTAATTAGGATTTTGGGACCATCTGGTTTTTGATAATGTGTGTAATGAGATTCCCTTTCTTTAAACAGATTACTATGGTGACTCACTGAAGACTGCATGTTCTTCCCTCTATTATTAAAGAGGGGTTTTGTTATAAAAAGCTTCCTAGTTTGTGGCCCATTGGAGGCAATCGTTTGGTAATTGCAGAAAATGCCTGGTCTTTGACGGGAGGGAGGCATTTGTGACCCCTGTTATTCGTACAGCTCCTCCATCTCCATTTTGTGCATTTTGAGCTGATGCATCTGTATAACTTTAAAGCTTAGTGGGCAGGATCCAAAGTACTATACAACTTAGTTACTAATTCCCAAGAGAGTTCTATTCTTGTGTCCCTTAACCATTATCCTCCTCTGCTGCATAGCGAAGGAGGGGAGGGTGCCACAACAGTTTCTGATACAGCATGGGAATGGGCTGCTGCTGAAAGAGAAGTAGTAAAGAATTCCATAGGCACGCCCAGTCCCATCGACATACCTAAAGTACTGACTGGTTTTCACCAATTTGTATGTAATATTTCTTTGCTAGATGCTGTTGTTGTTGTTTTTAAAAGAAAGGTGGGTTGTAAATATATATAAAATAGCTTTTTAGAACCTGACCAGTATTAAGATCATGTGTAGCTAAGATGGGATTTAACCGTGACAATTTAAGGGATGGGATGTTTCAATTGCTAGTCACAACTGCCTGTTTGGGCAAGTAGACTAGGGGATTGTTCAAAGTTCTTGGCCCTTTTATAGGCTTAAGACGAGTCCAGTATTTTAAACCACGTTTTCCGAAATCCTTTTAAGGCTTATGTTAACTGCAGTCGATAGGATTTAATCTCAGGTTTGTTTTACAGCCTAGGTCAGAACTGGATTTATTTTTCTGTAGGGCATGAGAGAGGACTGTGGGGTGAGAAATGTGTGTCAGTCCTTGATTGTATTTATTAAAATGACAGGTCTTTGCTCGTGCATTCTTATGCATTGGCGCTTCAGCAGTGCTGCTGTTGTGCTGATTCTTGCATTGATGACAAGATCAGCTGAAATGTAGTATGATAACTGAATAATTCAAACAACACTAAAATGTGAATTTGGTTCATGTGTATGTATTAGGTCATCTTCATTGGAACTAAAGCCATTCAGAGCTGGTTTGAAGGCTTAAACTGATCTATACCAAAGGCCCATCACTTTGCCGTATCGCGTAGTATTTTTGTATGTACTGTTTTACAAAAGCAACTGCCATAGTAGAGCGCTGACATTCATCAAATTGCCTTGTTTGTTTTTAGAACTTGGCAAATGGCTGGAGCCTTTGAAAACCCTTCGATTTGAGATTAATTGCATCCCAAATCTCATTGAGTATATTAAACAGGTTAGTAAAGACATTTTGGCATTCACCCTTTGAAAAAGAAAAATCTGCCACATGGTGATTTGTTTATTATTTTGCAATGCATCTGTCACTTTCCTTAGTATGTAAGAAGATGACTTCTGTGACTTATTTGATTGCAGTTTAAATGTATAGGATTGACATTGTTTTATTATTAAAAAGTTCCCATGTTTAAACACAGAACTACAGCTTGTTTAGAATACTGAAAGTCAGTGTTTCTAGATTGCTATTATTTCCTTGTATTACAATGCCTGTCTTGGATATGTTGTATGTGGTAAAAAGTAAAACATGATCCATCTGTGGGCCTCCTAGTTGCTGTCACTGAGATTCTTGCAGGGCATCCTAGAATGGATGAGCTTGGTCTGATCCAGCAAGGCAATTATGTTCTTAAGTAAAGATCACTTTAACATAGGATAGGTATGTCTTACTGTTAAATGATGTGCTCTTGCTTTCTAAATTTTAAAAAACACTAGTTTGTTGTAAAAATATAGACTGCACAGGGCTGAAGGCAACTGATCCCTATTGCAGAGGAGCAAAATAAGCCTGCCTGTTTTTAGACCTGTGTGTTAAATTAATAGAAAAGGTATATTTTTAGACCCGTATGTTAAATTAATAGAAAAGAATATAAAGTGAGACTGAGCCGACTGGACAAAGCCTGTGTGCCGCAGCTTGCACATGCATAGGGGGGTCGATTTGGTTGTTAATAAGAGGCGGAGCCAGCACTCCCCTTCTGCATACCTTGGCTCTGTGCAGTCATAGGTCAATGGTACAGGGTTTCTGTTGAATATTAATTTCCACTAAAACATATATATCTATTTTTTTAGAATATTGATACGCTGATGACCCAGGATGGGGTTGGTCTTCCTACGGCACTTCGTGTCCTGTGCCACATTGCATGTCCGCCACCGCCTGTGGAAGGTATGATGCATTTGTTTGAATTTATTAACTCACATTTATTAGAGTATCTGAGACTACCATGAAGCGTGAGAATAAATAATAGTGCATTTGCATCAATTCTGTTTGTGATACAGAATATAATATTTGGACCTACACTGAATTCTCCTCCAGGGTATTTAGCCTAGTGAAAAGTTCTGTCACCAGTAGAAGATGGCTGTATAAAATGTATTATTGCACCAAATCTTAACAGCAAATCAAGACATGCTTTTTTTTGTCCTACTCCTGCAGGTCAGCAGAAGGACCTTAAGTGGAACCTTGCAGTTATTCAGCTGTTCTCTTCTGAAGGAATGGACACTTTTATTCGAGTGCTACAGAAGCTGAACAGCATTCTTATTCAACCTTGGAGACTCCATGTCAACATGGGAACCACTCTTCATAGAGTTACGACAATCTCCATGGCCCGATGCACTCTTACACTCTTGAAAACCATGTTAACAGAATTACTTCGGGGAGGATCTTTTGAGTTCAAAGATATGCGTGTTCCTTCAGCACTTATTTCTTTACACATGCTGCTGTGTTCTATTCCCCTCTCAGGACGTTTAGACAGTGATGAGCAAAAAATCCAGAACGATATAGTTGATATTTTGTTGACTTTTACCCAGGGCGTTAATGAAAAGCTAACAATCTCGGAAGAAACTTTGGCCAATAATACTTGGTCACTAATGCTAAAAGAGGTTCTCACTTCTATATTGAGAATTCCTGAAGGATTTTTCTCAGGCCTTATCCTGCTTTCTGAATTGCTGCCTCTTCCACTGCCCATGCAAACAACTCAGGTATGTTTACTTAGTCTTAAGTAAGCGGTTTTAAAAAGACTAATGGATCTGCTCCATTAAAAGACAGAGACAAAGAAAGTGTGTAGATAAGAACTTACAAGTGAGCTGTGCAGCTATCAGTCATTTTAGCACATTGTTATATGAATAGAATTCCTTGTTACGCATGTGGAAGTACATGACTTAGCAAGTTTCTGGAATTTCTCTACCACCTTCTCATTGTAAAATTATTATTTTAAAAATGTCTGTACTGCTAGTTTGTCCACCAGTTGACTCTCATGAAATTGTCCTAGGGCTGAGGTGCTTGACAATCCTTGAAGTTATTATAGAGTCAAAATCTTCCTGTTACCTCACATTTGTAGGTATTCTCTTCTAGGTTTTTTGATAAAACATTCACCTGTTCTGCTGAGCCTTTTTCACACATTCCAAATTCCCCAACACAGGGAGAATCACTTCAGCCATGTGGAAGAAATAATGTTTGTGTTTACATTCAATAGAAGGTTCCTGATGGTATATGCATCCCAGTGTAAACATGCCATCAGCAATTATTTTCTTTCTGCAGAACAAATGTCTATATTTGAACCTTAGAAAAGTCATGTCATGTTTCCGGCAGGTTATTGAACCCCATGACATATCAGTGGCTCTCAACACCAGGAAACTATGGAGCATGCATCTTCATGTTCAAGCGAAGTTACTGCAAGAGATAGTACGGTCATTCTATGGCTCCACCTGTCAACCTATTCAACACATGTTGAGGCGTATTTGTGTCCAGCTGTGTGACCTGGCCTCACCGACTGCGCTGCTTATTATGAGAACTGTTCTGGATCTGCTTGTAGAAGATCTGCAGAGGTAGATTTTAATCTGTCATCCACAGGTTCTTTGAGTGGCAGCCTAACTGATCCCAGTGGATTCAGCCTTGCCCAGGACTGCTGAGAGTCACCATGGGCCCTCCGACAAAGATCCTATCTGCCCCCACATGACCCTGATCCAAACCAAATATCGTAAAAAAACAAATCACCTGGCTGACTGTTATTATGCACCTATGATAATAAAAGGAGCCACACGTCCACCTGTCTGTCCATTTGTGGCAGGCATAACTCATCAGAAAATAAAACTAGGAAAGTAAAAATTGGACTGCCAACTTCAGGATGATCATACTAATTCCAGGGCCCGAAATGAAAGGAACTGGAATATCTTGGCCCATATTATCTCCAGCCCTCCATGCTATTTGCAATGGAATATAAGATACCCCTCTTTTTGCTATCACACACTAACAAGGTTGCCCCTTGATAAGATCTGGCTGTGCAGGAGCTGGGTGGAACTAAAGGGAAAAGGAAAACATAGACCTTTGTAGGAGCCTGCATCCTGTCCTGGCTGGTCTTCCTTTGCTCCAGTGCAGGCTTGGCTGATGAGTTTAGCAAGATCTGGTCAGCAAACAGAGTTTCCCTCAGCTGCATGGTAAACTTTGCAGAAAGGTCAAGCTCTTTGTTGTGTTATGCCTTCCCTGCTCCCCTAGTGGCTGCAGTCAGAACTGCATTAGAATATTTTTTTAAAATGTATTTCGTGAAAACCACATGACACCAGCTTCATGGGTCCTGCAGCTGATTTGGACCCCCAGAATTTTGTCCCTCCAGTCCCGTTCTGTCAGTGGCCCTGGCCTTGTCCTCTTCAAATGGAGGGCAGAGTTCAGAATCCCTGCCTATCAAGCCTGGGAAATGGGCTGCTATTGCCTTCTCACCTTACTCGATCTATCAATATTGTCATCCTTGTGTGGGCTGCCTTGGGTCAGGGTCTCCCATTTCCCCCCATTAAGCCTCTTCTGTCAGAATGTGCCTAGGTGCTGGGAGAGCCCTCTGTACCAGTCATTCTAGAAGGCTGCTTCATGGCAATTTTCTGCTGCACTCTCGGTCAAGCCGATTGCTGCTGTGATACCCCAGCTTTCTGATCCCCCCTCCCCTTTCCTTCTTGCTTACACCCAGTGTGACATTGACTTTCTTTCAATAATTATTGTAAAAGTGCCATAATGGAAGCTGGAATCCTCATTAACACATCCACACATATGCATGCTTAGAGAATTATTGCAAATAGTTGCAATGGGTGTTGTCTTCATAAAAGGGCTGGTGTCATTTCAGCAATCCAGAAGATAAAGAGAAGCAGTACACTGGCCAGACGACCCGCTTACTTGCTCTGCTGGACGCCTTAGCTTCACACAAAGCTTGCAAACTGGCTATTTTGCACCTGATTAATGGAACTGTGAAAGGTGATGAGAAGTATGTGGAAGTTTTCCAAGAGCTGTTGTCTCTGATGCGAGCTACCGGGGACAACGTCATTCATCAGCAGTGTGCTGAATATCTAGCTTCTATTTTGCAATCCCTCTGTGACCAGGTACTTAAAAAGAGTCAAAATCTTGATATTTTTAAAATTGTGTGCACAGGGATGCACAAGTATAGGCAGATATGGAATGCAGTGGAGAAGCTTCTGTTGTTTCCCCCCAGGCAGACAAAATACATCTTTGGAAAGGCTGGGAGGATTTTTTTTTAACCAACCAGCTTCAAATGTTGGCTTAAGAATCATACCAGGTGAACCCTGGCATTATAGCTAACCCAGTAAAGTTTATACAGCAATTCTGGGGTGTGTTTGGATTTTGTTGTTGTTGTTTTGCCTTCTATAGACTATAGCTCTCATTAGCCAGATTCTGCCAATTTTGCAGGGGACAGACTCCCCTGCTTTCTAGGTGATATTGCCCTGTAATATGGTGATTAATCTGAAAGCAGAAAATTTCAGGTGTTCAGACAAAGAAATATGGGGGCAGTCCGGTATATGAGCCTAACCATCTCCCATTTCTAATATGCTAGATTCTGGAAAAAAAACTAGGTTCATGAATGTTGGCCATAATTTTTCTTGCATTTTTGTTTGAGGTTTTTCAGTCATAAAAATAATTTCATGTTCTTCTTGTGCTTGTGTTGTGCCCATCTTTGGTCCCAAATATGCCTTACGACTGCTATAAGTCCCAATGACCTCCGTGCCATAAAAATCTTTCCCTGTCTACTGTGGTATTTTAAAAATGAGTAATGCTGCTTGTGTGAAGATCCAGACAAGCAGGCCTTTTAGTGCAGCACTGAGTTATATAACATTACAGTTGCTGCACATAAGAACATAATGTTTATATTTTTTCAGTGCATGTTACTTAAAAACACACACAGTGGGACTAGATCCTAGGGGATATTTCCCCCTGCAGTTTTCTGTACCTTCTGAAAAGCTATTTTTGGGGATTGGAAGACCCTTGGGGACAGGGTAGAATGCACTTATGAACTGCCACTAGAATGAGGAATCAGCAGAAATTGCTCATGGAGCTCTTGTTTTGTTTGCATAAGAGGTCAAACAAGAGGTGAGTGGGTCAATTGATGCCAGTTTCCTTTCCATATGCATCTCAGGCTTGGGCTGTGCAGCCAGTTCTGGATGCCCAAGATGTTTTGGATTCATGTTTAGTGAACAGCAGCCCGCTGTGTTGCTTGACAAAGAGCTTTGCAGTTGAAGTGAGTCTCAAAGGCAGTTTGTGGTGTAGTATAGACAAGGTTGCTGTTCAAATAAATTGGACTAGCACCAGCCTTTGGATGATTTTGAAACGCTTCTTTACATTTATTTAAAATATTTATATCCTGCTCTGTTTATTTATTTATTTATATCCTGCTTTTTGGTTTGTGGGTGTAACCTGTAGTTCCGTGACCAGTAAGCACAGTGGGCATCTTCCTGGTTACCTCAATACTGTGGTTTGTTTTTGCAGGATATTGCACTGATCTTGCCGAGCTCTTCAGAGAGCACTCCCTCTGAGTTGGAGCAGCTTTCCAATTCACTGCCAAGTAAGGAACTCTTGGCTTCCATCTGTGACTCTCTAATGGAAACACTTGCTAATGCTGAGAGCAGCTATAACTGCTTGCTGACTTGTATTAGGACAATGATGTTCCTTACAGAGCACGATTATGGATTCTATCACCTGAAGAGGTACCTTTGTGTTTCTAAGTATATACCTGTGTGTTTTGTGTGTGCAACTTCCATTAATTTCAGTGGGACTTGCAATGGAGAAAATTGCTAGAGAAGAAAACTTAATGGAAAGTTATCAGGGCTGTAAAAATGGCTAAAACTCCTCAGTATCAGCATCAAAAGTTGCTGTTTTGTGCTGGACTGTACAATTTCCCAGATCAGCATCAAAAGTTGTTTTGTGCTGGACTGTACAATTTCCCAGTGCTTTGGCTATAAATCCATAAAGCTATTTCTCCATTTAAGTTCTTACTGTGGAGATGTGAAACCTTTGAATTTCGATATGTAAGCTTCCACCTGAAAGTTTATGCTTGGATGCACTAGTACTTTTTGCAGACAGAAGGGGCTTTAGTCCATGAGGCATGACTACCCCCTCTGTCTACAGCCCCAAATTGCTCCCAAGTGCTATTCCTGGAAAATAGGGGACTCCAAGGAACAGCATGGAGGAAGGAAATGGACACTGGTAATGGGGAGAGACAGTTGGCAAATATCCAAATCTTCAATTTAATCCAAGCCACATAATCTGCAATGTGATGGCTCTGACATAGAATGGTAGCTGTACTTCAGTTCTTTGACATGTTAGAAATGTCAGAATATAAACAGATTCATACAGAGGCAACCATTTGTTTGCATTTGTGAAACTGTCTCTGTTTAGCTGCTTTAGCTCCCTTTATCAAATTTCTTCATGTGCATGCGCTTTAAAAAAAATAATTCAGTGACTAAAACATTTCTCTTTGAAAATTAAACAGTTCTCTAAGAAAACACTGCGGTGCTCTGCAAACTGTATTGAAGCGAGTCGTAAGCAGCTTTAGTAAGGACCCTGGAGAACTCGCCTCTTCGTTTTTGGATTTCATGAGACAGATACTAAATTCTGACATGCTGGTAAGTCAATATTCATGGAATTTTTTTCTTAGTTTGATCTACTTATGCTACAATTCAGCACTGATAGCTGTGATGCCCTCTGGGGCAAGGGAACATCATACCTGGGGTATTGAAAGTACCAGCCCAGTCTCTGCTTCTTTGCACAGATGGTTTTTATTTTCAGTCAGCTGCTTCAGATACCTGAAGGCGTGGTTATCTTCACCCGCCTCAGGGTTACAATAAATTACAAAGGAGAAGAGCCACAATACTGCAGCCTGCCTCTTTGCGTAGGAACCTCCCTGAGACCATTCTTCGCCCTCTCTCTCAGCCTTCTTCCTCCAGGCAGCCTCCTCTCATTTCCCTTTCCTTCCTTTTTATAGCCCCAGCTTCACACCTGGCCCTTGAGCTAAGCTCCGCCCTCCTTGTCTCTGTTCCCTCCTCTCCACAGCCACTCCCTGCCTTAAAACACCTGGGCCCAAAGAGCCATTGTTCTCCCATCCAGGCTTGCTTCTTCATACTGTCTGAGCTTCCTTGGGGCAGACTGCCAAAGCTGCCCAGTTGCTGAGTCTATCATAGCTGCACCCTCCTGACTCTGGTCCAACCCAGCTCCACCCAGATGAGTCTTGCTCCTGGGCCCAGGCGTGTGCTCTGCCCTGCCAGGCGGGTCATTGCGAGGTAGTCCGCCACAACAGCCCATAAAGAGGTGGTTTTTCTTCAGGTGGGAACAGGATGTCTAATTGATCCAGAGAAATGGAGGGAAACGTGGATAAAGCTTTGTTTTCAGACTTTTATGTTTGAAGGGCCCCAGTTCCACTGAATGGGAAAGTGGATTGAGTCTATACGGTGAAACTGACAAAGGAACATTTTATCCCTGGTGTCTGGTGCTGTGCTGCCCAAGAAAAATATGTAGTGATGTTTAGATTCCCCTCCCCCCTTTTGTAGTTGGTGTCATGCTCAGTGTGCTGGATTGATAAAATACATTTTTGTTTCTTGCTCAATATGCTGGATTAATAAAATACATGTTTGTATGGGCTACGGGGAAATATACTTGGCGTATGTTGATTTGCTGTCTTAAATTCTGATTATCTAATCAAACCTGTCAAGGCTAAATGTCTATTGGCTGAATCTCATGGCTTTTTTTTTGAGATGCGATCCTCTCACACAGGGGTCTGCAACCTTTTTGAGCCTGCAGGTACCTTTGGAATTCTGACACAGGATGGTGGGTGCAGCCGGAAAATGGCTGCCTTAGGAGAACTCTCCACAAAATGTCAGTGTGAGGTTATGCATAAATCTAACAGTAACTCTTCAACATTTCAGGCAGAAGCTCTGCTTAACGAGATGCCTTTTAAAATGAACATGTTTTAAAACATTTTCTTGCATACACACAGCTTATCTTGAGTCATGTGGTAATGATCCTTGTGCTGTGGTGGCAGCTGCTGCCAAAGCAATTTTAAAAAAAAATCTGCACAGCCAATCAGAACTTCTTCAGGGCAAAACCCCACCTGGCCTCACCCACTTTCTAAAAACACTGGGTGGGCATCAGGAAAGATGTTGGCAGATGACTTCCCCCTCAGAGTCATGTGCAAATGGGCCTTCACAGTGTAGGGCAGCAAGTTACTGAATCTTTTTCAGTGCTTCTTTCCTAGTGACCAAATACATGGTCTTCCGCAGTCAAAATAACAGAATTCTTTACTCTTTTCAATGTCACAAGACTTCTTGTTCCTTTCTAATGTTTATCACAAAATGCTTTTGTTATGTGGATACTGAGGGGAAATATTGCCTTCTTTTTCTTAATTTTTATTATTTTATTGTATAACAGTCAAATGATTACAAAGTTTGAAATACAAAATGATAACAGTGATAAACCAAACTAACCATTAACAATATGTAACATTTCGTTCACGAAAATAAAAGAGGTATTCACAGTCATACTTAAACAATACACTTAGCTGTAGATATTATATACAACACTATTCATCTTATCATTAGTTCAATAGGAAATAATCAAGTTTATATCAGATTTATCTAATATGTTAACTTTTGAAAAGTTTGTATGTCCCAGAACTACCTGAACAAAAGGTGACCATTTTTTGGTGAAAGAAAGTTTACTTCTTTCTGAATTTGAATGATCCAATTCTACCGTTAGTTTATCAAAAACAAAATATTCCCAGGATTTGTTAATCCAGTCTTGTAAGGTAGGCATTTCTATATTTTTCCATTTAGATGCCAATAATGTCTTTGCGCAGCAAGTAGGGTTGCTATTAATTCTTGTACATGTTTGGGAATTTTTACCTCTTCCCACAGATTTAATAATACGACTTTAGGCGAATTGGGAATTTGATAATGTGTTATTTTGTTAATTTCTTTAACTATTAAAGTCCAAAAGCGCTTTATAATTGTGCAAGACCACCATGCGTGTATAAAATGTTGCCTTCTTGATCTATTCTAAGGGATGGAACCATATAAGTGGGGAAAGGATTATACTGTAACTACTTGTTTACAGCCTTGTAGAATTTCTCTTGTACCTGCTCTTTTGATCAGGGGAATTTTATTTTTCTGGATTGTCACAGAATGTATACAGCAGGTATCATCAGTCTGCAGAGATACATTGCTACTATGTGGTCTCTTTTATACTTGGCAGCATTCTGTTATGTAATATACCTTTTAATGTTCCACAGGGATGTTGCGGAGATGATGGAAGTCTTGTGGAAGTAGATGGAACCCATCCTGCCAGAACTCTGGGTCTTACAACTGCGGAATTAAAATACCAGTTACAGAACAAAGAAGAAGCTCCTGAGAATCTGCTCCTTGAACTGGAGAAACTAGTTTTGGTAACACGATTTAAATAACAAAGTCCAAATATATCTTGCTTCATCATGGGGAATTGCACATGCGTTGTTCAGATGTTGATGGTTGCTAATGGAAAAATTGTAAAATAGGTCCCTTTTGTTGGTGTAGGCTTGTCTTAATTGAAGAGGGCCCGAGCTTTGGTGTTGCAAAAAAACTGCAGGTAGCAAGTGTGGGCAAGTTCAGATAGGAATTGGCACACATGTGCCATCTGTCTGTTGCCAGAGATGTGGGCAGATCATGTAGGTGAGATGTCCGTGCTAAGAATGTATGCAGATTAGCATTGGATGCCCTGCATGCTGTTGTGATGGTGAACACTGAGTTTAAGACATGCTCCCACAGAATGTTCAGTTTATGTACTGGGAGGACTGTGAACCAGTCCAATGAAAAAGTTATTTCATTGCTCGCTTCAGAGGGTTTAGTGTTGTTGGAGGTTGAGCTACACTTTGCAAAGGCAATTGTGTTGCTGTTGAAAATGATAGCCCTGCGGTAATGGTCTCTTCTTCACCCACAAATGGCTGTCACCCCACACGTGGCTGCCAGTTACGTACAAGGTAATGGAAATACACACTGTACTGACATCAAGACATCAATGTTGAACTGGATGTTATGGAAAGAACTTAATACAGGGTTCCCATTTTAGGCAAAAGCCATTTCCCCCTAATAATGAGTTAGGATGTCAAAGATTGGATACTACATTCAAGTTACTCAGTTATAGTCTGTGGTGAAACAATTGGGCAATGGTGTGATTCTCACAACTGCCTTTGAAAAAAATGAAGAGTCTTAGGACTTCGACTGAAAAATCACCAGGATAGCTGCATCTGAAGCTTGAGTGATACTGATCCAAAATTGCAAACTGAGAAGGTATTACGTAGATAATGTGAATCTAAAAAGAATTGCTAATTATCTGCATTGGCTGTGTCTAGTAGGAGGGGTATTTAACTGAAGTAGAGTGACTGGACTGTTCCTTGCACAGGAGCGTTCTAAAGAGGATGACAGCCTGGAGTCTTTACTGGACAATGTAGTTGGACTGCGGCAAATGCTGGAATCTGCTGGCGATCCTTGTCCTCTGAGTGACCAGGATGTGGAACCAGTTCTACCTTCACCAGAATCTCTCCAGAATCTTTTTAATAATAGGTAAGGTGCACAAAAATCCCTTTTTTATGTAAGAGAATTAAAATGAATGAAGTTCTGCTTCGTGTGCTGTTGCATTTGGGACTAGAAAATAAATGCATTAATTTAAATCAAGCGCTCACTGCATTACAGCAGAGGTTCCCTAAGTCCCTTCCCCCCCCTCACAAGTGATGAACAGGTTGTGGTTTTGCAAGTTTCCTGTCTTGTTCCTTCAGGATTATTTGGTGACAAATGTCATTAGGCCCTGCTGACTTCATTTATTCAGCTTGCCTAAGTAATTCTTTGGCAAGCTCCTCTGTTAATTCTGACTTTCCTCAGTCTTGTTTAGGTCAATGTTGCTCAGGGGTTCATTGGAACCTGCCTTTCTTCACGAAGGCTGGAACCGAGTTAGCAGTGAACAATCCAGTATTCATTCTACCATCTGCCTCTACCATCTATCATCTAATTTTGAACTGAGCAGGGATCCAATGTATTTTTCTTTTTCTCTCTCTACTCCTAGTTGCTCCTGCTAGGACGTGCTGTTCACATTTTGTTTTGTGCCTTCTACCATTATGTGCCTGGTATTTACTTTGAACTGTTCCCTTAGTGGGGTAGAACAGCATTTGCATATTTTACAGTAGCAGAAAAACTAATATGCTGGAGATGCTGAACAAAATGTAGAAGTGATATGGTACCTTCTCCAGAGGGGTTTCAATCAGGAAAGAACAGGGCTTGATTTTAAAAAAAAAAAAGTGAAATGGGACACCGGAGGACCTGATTGTGAGGGAGGCATGCGTATGGAAAGAAGTGCTTTGCTGTGGAAGGCACTCAGAGGAAGGAGCCGGGAGAGGAGGGACACTTGTTAGGTATGAAGAGGTGGTCATCCCTGTGCTGAAAGATCTGGTTCTGAGCACAGTTCGGAGTGCCAATCCTTTCCTTTCTCCCATTGAAGCTCCATGAGACAGTGCTCTTGAACAGCAGAAATGACTACAACTTAAAGGGTGAAAGGACTGAAAAAAAAATTGCTATAGACCCAGTAATTTGGATTTTTTTAAAATCACAAAGTAAAAAATTCAGAGTGGCCAAAATTGAAAGTTCAGAATGACAAGGTAAAAAGGGGGTAAAATAATAATGATGAAGATGATGATAATACTTTTGATTTATTGATCGCTTTTTCCCACACACCTGTGGGCTCAGAGCGATTTACAGTTACTCATGACGTTTGGACTAACAATACTCATGGGGGATAGGGAAGATAACGTACAGTATTTTTAAATTACACACATTGTAGCTGGCCAGAGGATTCAACTGCGGGCTGGATCAGTCGTGTTCCGACGGCATGTATTCTGACAAAGCTTTGGCAGTTCAGATGTTATAGTTAAGCAGGGGAATTATCCTCATAAAGCGGACGCTCGAGCAGAAAAGAGGTGTCTTCCTTTATTAACAATAAGCTCCTTTAACCAGAGGTTTTGAGCCATACAATGAAATCACAGTAAAATAATAAAAGGAAACAGTATGTCACTAATAAAATAACTTTGTGAGATTGTCAAGTTAAAACGTAGCAGGAGGGTCTCTCAAAGATATTATAATAGACAAGAATTTGGCCACAGATCGCATACCTGCTGCAGGACTAGTATCAGCCAACAAAAAGGAAACTACCTGAGGTTTGATGCCAAGTTCGTACTTGCTCAGAATGAGAGAGATCCAAAGTTCTTTGCAATGAAGACTATTGATAATAATATTGAAAAAGTGAGCAATGGTCTCAGTCGTGCCAGAGGCACAAGAACATAGGCAGCCAGATAATGAAATATTAGCAAACCGCCCCTTCCAATTTGTAGGCAGGGTTTTCAGTTTACTTAGCATAAATGCATGGTGGTTGCTACAAACACTGTTATTCTAAGTATGGAGGAAGACTTGTGAGGGGAGAAGTTTCCAAGGGCTAGGGTGGGGAGTGTACATGGTGAGTCCGAAACTCCATTCTAATTCTGTTGAGTTTGATTGTCCTCTTTTTGATCTCTCTCAGTGCTTTGTATTTTGGATCATAGTAAGGGAAAGGACAAGACACTCCAATTTGCTGTCCGATGACTTCACCCAGGCACTTTTATGAGTATCTTCCCTCAGGAGACGTAAAAGACCTCCACAGGAGTTTGATACTAAAAGGGGAGTTTCAATCTCCGGCCCCGTTCACACGGAGCATTCGCTGCGCTAAAGGCACGATAGTCCGGCGGAGTTTCCGGGCACGATCACACCGGAACATCAGGGAGGCGTAGTGCACCCATGGCGTCCCGCCGAAGATGCGCATTAAAAAAGTATCTGGGACGACCTACTGGCAAATGGTTTGCCACGGGCTGCATGCGGACTCCCTGGGTGTGATCGCACCGGCGCGTGGCTTTCTCCCTCTTTGTCCTCTTTGCCACGGGGAAGCTGCCGCCGCGTCTGATCGCATAATGGTGCATCAGAATGCGACGGCGCAAATAGCCGCGCTTCCCCCCGCGTTTTCTGGCACGTCTGACTGGGGCCTCAGATTAAAAGGACAAAGCCAAGCCCTAGATTCCAGTGGGTGTTGAGCAAACTCCATTCTTAGTGTAGTTCTTGCAACACGAGATGGTACTCCAGCGGAAAAGAGTCTTGCCTAAAGGGCATGATTCTTACCTGTAAGGCCTTAAATGATTTGGGGATGGATTCTTGAATGGCTGCCTCTTCCCATATTTCCCAGCCCTCCAGCTGAGATAATCTCAAACCCTGTGCTTTGTGGTTTCGCCTGCAGAGGTGAGGCAAGTGGCAACTAGAGAAAGCTTTTTTGGTGGTGATGCCTCTCCGGAATGCCCTCCTCGACCCTTGCCTGGTGCCTGCTTTCCTTTCCTTTAGGCACCAGGCCAAAACATTTCTCTTTATCATTTCTAACGAACAGGTTCCATCTCTCTTTAGCTGTTTTATGGTCTGCTTTGATGAGTTTTTAAAAATCAATATTGTTACAGACTGTTCTGTTTTATATGCTCTGGCTTGTCTTTATTGACTTGTTTTGATTTCTTTTATTGGCTTGGCTTGTTTTTGAGTGGCATAAATCTTTGCAATTGACTTATTTTTATTGTCATGAGTGGTTTTGTTTCACTATTTTAGTCATAGGTTGCCTTGTACAGGTTTGGAGAGGTGGCATACAATCTTTGTACATAAACTTGTTTCCTGTACAGGTTGCACTGAGGAGCTGGAGAATGCAACAAAAATATGCTTACCACTAATCAAAACTGCATTTGGTATTACAGGACTGCATATATCTTGGCAGACGTCATGGATGACCAGTTGAAGTCTATGTGGTTCTCACCATTCCAGGCTGAAGAGATTGAAACCGACCTAGACATGGTAAATTAGTTTGTTTACTTAATTTATACCCCACCTTTCTCCCAATGGGAGCCCAAAACAGCTTATATGGTTCTCTGCTCCTCAATTTAATCCTCACAGCAGCTGTCTCAGGTAGGTTAGGTGGAAGATGTGTGACTGGCCTGAGGTCACCCAGCAAGCTTCTAGGGCAGAGTGGGGATTCAAACCTGGGCCTCCAAAATTCTAGTCTGATACCACCACACAACACTGGCAGGAATTTAATACTGAAGGGGGGGGGTTGAGTTGTCCATAGCATTTGTTAATATCATGAGCAACAAAAAATTATGCCATAAAGAGTTAGAGGGATACAACTGGTACCTGATAGCAAAGGGCAAATAATAGTTTCACAGCGGAATCCAACCAGGCCGGCTCACCTGCTAGGTGAACTAGGCATTCGCCTAGAGCGTGGGCTGGCCCTTAGGGCACCAAATGCCCCCCGTCTGTGCCCTCCCCGCCCTCGGGACTGCCACCGGTGCCGGCTGCCGCTTTACCACGTGCTGTGGGGCCTGCTCGTTGAAGGCGCACAGCCAGGCTCGCTGCCAGTTCTTGCAGAAGGCGAAGAGCGCGGCCAGCAGGGCCCGGGCGCTGGGCGCCTCGCAGGGGGTGCCAGGCCCAGCCCAGGCACAGCATGGCTGTCCAGAGCCCCTGCACCGCCTCCCCCGGCTTTTAATCAATAAGTCAGAGAATTAGTCAGTTCATGTTAGTTCAAGTTCATTCAGGTGCATGCCGAGATTCTTCCATCATCATCTTCGTTTGCCCTTCTTGAGATTCTTGACTTTTTTCAGACATCAACCCCCCATCCCACCCTCCCACCATGTCACAAACTTATCTGTTTACTAAAACATTTATGCCTGCCCTTCCTTCCTATGTTCAGGGTGGCTAACAATAAAAGGCTGAATTGGCCTTGAGTCTGAATATCCCACATCTAAGGAAAACCCTGATTCTGTGTAGAGGAAGTAACACATTACTTTTAAGCAATCAAAGTGTTCTCTGATCTAAAGGATTTATTTATTTTGCTTATTTAACTCACACAGCACTTAGCAGTGGATTTGTGGTAACATTTTTGTGGTTAATAATCTGTGTTGGAATGCTGGTCTAGTCAAGGCTACAAGACCTGAATGATTGACCTAGATTTGGGGTGTCAAACATGCGGCCCAGGGGCCGGATCACCCCCCCCCCCAAGGGCTTCTATCAGGCCTGCACTGGAACTGGCCATCTCCTGCTTCCGGTTCTGCTGCTGCTGCATCATAGCTTGCTTTGCCAGACTCTCTTAATCACTCAGCCATTTCATGTTTCAACCTGGGTCCTAGACTCAGAACTCTGAGCAGGAGATTTCTGTGGTGAATGTCAATAAATCAAAAGTAGGTTTGCAGCTTACAGAGCTAATGTTTTAAGCATGTTTTTATTTTAAGTAAAAAAAATCTTTGTGTTTGTGTCCTTTATAAAGTTTATATCTCCACTACCTGGCATTACATCTTATGACACACATGGCCTGGCCCAACAAGGTCTCATTTATGTCAGATCCAGCCCTCCTAACAAATGAGCTCGACACCCCTGGCCTAGATATTCCTTGAGGTTTTATACTCCTGCTACCTTTGAGTACCTGTAGCTCATTGTCTTCTAGACAACATAATGGGATCTTGGAAAGCAACTTCACATATTACATTGCAGTTAATGTATTTGCCAAGATATATTATGTGCAGCAGAGAGCCATGGCCAACACTGCCTCCTTTTGGTATGCTCGCCTATATATGTTTGAAAATGTTTGTTCTGTTTCTTGCACACATGACCTACATTTACAGGTTAAAAATGCAAAATGTGAAGCGCAGTTAAGAGGCTGAAAGGGCTGGTCTATATTAGTCATGTTAATTGTTGCTTCCTCAGAGCCAGTTTGGTATAGTGGCTAAGAGTGGTGGAATCTAATCTGGAGAACTGGGTTTGATTCCCCACCTTCTTGAGATTCTTGACTTTTTTCAGACATCAACCCCCCATCCCACCCTCCCACCATGTCACAAACTTATCTGTTTACTAAAACATTTATGCCTGCCCTTCCTTCCTATGTTCAGGGTGGCTAACAATAAAAGGCTGAATTGGCCTTGAGTCTGAATATCCCACATCTAAGGAAAACCCTGATTCTGTGTAGAGGAAGTAACACATTACTTTTAAGCAATCAAAGTGTTCTCTGATCTAAAGGATTTATTTATTTTGCTTATTTAACTCACACAGCACTTAGCAGTGGATTTGTGGTAACATTTTTGTGGTTAATAATCTGTGTTGGAATGCTGGTCTAGTCAAGGCTACAAGACCTGAATGATTGACCTAGATTTGGGGTGTCAAACATGCGGCCCAGGGGCCGGATCCCCCCCCCCCCCCCAAGGGCTTCTATCAGGCCTGCACTGGAACTGGCCATCTCCTGCTTCCGGTTCTGCTGCTGCTGCATCATAGCTTGCTTTGCCAGACTCTCTTAATCACTCAGCCATTTCATGTTTCAACCTGGGTCCTAGACTCAGAACTCTGAGCAGGAGATTTCTGTGGTGAATGTCAATAAATCAAAAGTAGGTTTGCAGCTTACAGAGCTAATGTTTTAAGCATGTTTTTATTTTAAGTAAAAAAAATCTTTGTGTTTGTGTCCTTTATAAAGTTTATATCTCCACTACCTGGCATTACATCTTATGACACACATGCAAATGAGGTTGCACCATTGATTTATACAGTGACATTATGATACTGGCTGATTTGTTTTCAATTCCCTTCCTAATAATCCCCAGCATAGCGTTGGCCTTTTTTATTGCAGTCACACATTGTCTCGGCATTTTCAGTGGGTTATCTACTACGACTCCAAGATCTCTCTCTTGGTCAGTCTCCACCAGTTCAGCCCCATTAACGTGTATTTGTAGTTAGTATTTTTGGCCCCAGTGTGCATCACTTTGCACTTGGCCACACTGAACCCCATTTGCCACGTTGACGCTCACTTGCCCATCCTCGACAGATTCCTTTGGAGTGCCTCACAATCCTCCCTGGTTGTCACCACCTTGAACAACTTTGTGTCATCTGCAAGTTTAGCCACTTCACTGTTTACTCCCAACTCCAAATCATAAATAAACAAAAAAGCATTGGACCCAGTACTGAGCCCTGTGGTACCCCACTGCTTACCACCCTCCACTGTGAAAATTGCCCATTTATACTCTCTGTTTCCTGTTAATTAGCCATTTTTTGATCCACAAGAGGACCTGTCCTTTTATCCCATGACTATTGAGCTTACTTAGGAGCCTTTGATGAACTTTTATCAAAAGCTTTCTGGACATCAAGGTAAACAACATCTATTGGGTTCCCCTTGTCCACATGTTTGTTCACCCCCTCAAAGAACACTAATCAACTCTTCTTCTACTACTACTACTATGAACCGATAAGGAAGGCAGAGACAGTAGCTTCTTCACTGAAACAAATTAATTGGTTTATTGAAGCACAGGAATAAAAGAGAGAATAAAAATAGAATATTAGATGAGAATGACAAGAATGCCCAGAAACACTGTAAAATAAAAACCAGTGATAAAACAGCAGAATGGTTATTAGCAAATGGTTATTACGGTAATGTATTTTAGCCTACATCATTATAGCCTTTAAATTCTCCTAACACACACTGCTGCTTCTAAAAAAACTTAGTTCCGCAAGTTACTTTAGGTGTGACCAGCAGCTTTCGTAATTACCTCTCAGAGGATCCAAAAAACATCTACTTCTCCATGGCACAAATGAGAAATTCAGACCACCCTATCCTGGACCTTTTTAACCTTTTCCTTGGTCAAGGGTGGTACCGGGTTGCTACACCACTCTTCAGGGCTGAGGACAGAGGGATGGGCACAGTTTCCCCTACACTTCTGTTTACTTTATTGCCTAATCCAAGGGGACAAAGTTTATGTTCTCTTAACATCTGTCACATTGTCCCCAGATTAGTGCCCTCTGTCTCCAGTCATATCTTGGTTCTTGGCCATCTATAACATTTGGATTTCATGCTTTTTTATTTTGTGTGTGTGTGTGTGCATGTGTACCTGGAAAGTCATGGTTGACTTCTGGTGGCCCCTACTGGGGCTTGGACATTCAGAGAGGTAGTGTTATAATACCTGCCTCTGCATCCCGACCCTGGTATTCTTTGGAGGTCTCCCATCCAAGTACTTGCCAGGGTCAGTACTGCTTAGCTTCTGAGATCTGACAAGATCTGGCTTGACTGGGCTATCCAGGCCAGGGCCGGATTTCATGCTTTTCAAGCTTGCTTGTCTTTTTGCCCTTCTCAGACCATGCCAGTGGATTTTGGGAATATTAAGATACCAGCTTCTATGTAAGAGCTTTAGGGTACCCTTTTGAGTCATGGTTACGCATATACATAGTTTTAAGGGTCCCTCTTATGTACAAGGCTGTGTTCTTTGCAGTTCATGTACAGGTGACTTTGGTTCAGGAGGACATACAAGCCTCTCTCTGCATTGTAGCTCCTGGTATGTTTTTGGCACTATCAATCCCCTGCCTCCCCATATTTTGTTACCATAATATTGAGCAGCTTCCTCCTTAGCCAGGTCTGAAATTGAGCTGTTCAGTTCATAAGCTCCTGTTTTAAGAAAACACTTGCAACCATTTTTCATAGCACAATATTTTGTGGAGTTAAAACATTTAGGGTCTTTCTGAAGGGTCCTTTGCTTATAGAAATCTATCTGAAAAACCAGTCTGTGAGCAAAAATCTTTCCTCAGATGTCAAAGAGACAGTTTCAGTTGTTTACAAGTTTTTCCTGGACTAACCTTGCAGCTGAACAGTAATGCAGTCAAAGATTACTGTTTTTCCTCTATTCTTTATTCAACCCGTCCCATTCAGGATGAAAGATCTGAGCCAGACCTATGTTAGGGTAGCTTAAGCATCTTAGGGCGGGATTCCTCAGAGTTAACAGAACTCTATTAACAAGTCCTCCACCACTCATTTAGGTCACTCGTTTAACCCCCCCCCCCCAAGGTGCCGTGCTCCTTTACTGGAATGCCTACATTTGACTGTGGAAATGATTAAAATGCAGTGACTTCCTTACTTTTACAGGTAAAGGTGGACTTAATTGACTTGTCAGAAAAAGGATGCAGCGATTTTGACTTGCAAGCGGAGTTGGAGAGGTCATTTCTATCAGAGCCATCTTCTCCTGGACGGACAAAAACCACAAAAGGCTTTAAACTTGGCAAACACAAGCATGAGACATTCATAACTTCCAGGTAACCAGTGGCTGTGAGCACACACCACCTGCCTTACTGGGGACAGGGATTTCCACATTGCAAGGGTGATGATGGGTTGCAAGGGTAGGGTTGGATCCAGCCAGTTTTCCCCCTCAATCTTATTTAATTCCTCTGCTTGTTACAGACCCCCCCCCCCCCCTGCACACGCCTTTTGTCCCTGCAGGTCCCATGAGCACCCCTCCTTCCTTTTCTACTAACAGAAAAGCTGGCTGGATCTAACTTACATGTTAATTTAAAGGGGCTTAATGCACAATTAACTCTGCTTCAACACATGTCTGGAATGCTAGGGTTTTTTTTAATCTTATGTGACTACTCCAAACTACCTCATTTCCATGTGGATTAAACCATATGGTGACTGTAAGATATCAACAGTGTCTCAGAATGGAACAGGAGGAGGAGGAGAGGAGATTGGATTTATAACCCACCCTTCACTCGGAGTCTCAGAGTGGCTTACAACCTCCTTTCCCTTCCCCTTCCCCTTCCCACAACAGACACCCTGTGAGGTAGGTGAGGCTGAGAGAGCTATGGCTTGCCCAAGGTCATCCAACAGCTGCAAGTGGAGGAGTGGGGAATCAAGCCCGGTTCTCCAAGATTAGAGTCTGTGCACTTAACCACTACACGAGACTGAAGCAGAAGAGTAAAGGTCCTGTGGATAATGAAAAATGGAATGAACATGGGATTTTGCCTAAGGGTTACACTTTATTCTAAAGAAATTTACAAGTGCCTGGATTGTGATTTCTTCATCTCCAGTGCTTAATAAACAGATCTGCCAGCATAGAATTGGGTGTGACATGACAGGGACTTAGAACATAGAGGGTGGCACAGAGCGGTTGGGCTTGGAGTGCCACAGCTGTTTAGCTTGTAGGGAAGAGAGCTGTTGTCCTGTGAAGCCTGCCAGTATGCTAAAGAGAAACAAAGCAGCCAGTGCCATTAAGCAGGGCAGTGTCACAGCCAGTGCCAATGAGTGACGAAAGAGGAGGATGTGGGTATTAAAGTGCAGTACTAAGAAAAGGCTGCCATGGAAAAACTGCATCTGGTACTCTGCTTCTCCCCCAATCCAAAGAATTGAGGCTCAGTGCTAAGATTTGGCAACTCTTGTAAGTTGAAGTTGCTCTTTTATTACCCCTACAAAACTTGCTTGAGCAATTCTTGCTGATCTAGAACAATAGTGAGAGGCAGTTGGAAAGGAGAGGAGGAAAGGAAGCTCCTGTTTGATGTTCTTTAGATGAAATGTCTTGCATTAATTTAAGCTTACTGTGCTACTATTTTGGGCCTTAACAGTGGGAAGTCAGAGTACATCGAACCTGCCAAGAGAGCCCATATCGTGCCCCCTCCTAGAGGAAGGGGCAGGGGAGCGTTTGGCCAAGGCATCCGGCCCCATGATATCTTCCGTCAGAGGAAGCAGAATACAAGCAGGCCACCTTCTATGCATGTGGATGATTTTGTGGCTGCTGAAAGCAAAGAAGTGGTTCCACCAGATGGGATACCGCCTCCCAAGAGACCACCAAAGGTTTCACAGAAGATCTCCTCACGTGGTGGGTTCTCAGGGAACAGAGGAGGGCGAGGTGCCTTTCACAGCCAGAATCGGTTCTTCACACCACCTGCTTCTAAAGGTATGTTCTTGGTTCCGTTTGAGGTATGTGGGCTTTAAGGGTGGTGCCCCCTGGGTTAAGGTTCCATTATCTGGAGAGTTCTTCAAAGTACACTTCAGTTTAGTGATGCTACTGTATCTAGTGATGCTGATCTTTGCAAGCAGAAGTGTTTTACATTCTTTTGTTCCTTCTTTCAACAACCCTAGTAGTATTCATATGTTATAGATGGGATCTGAGGATTAAAGGGAATGGTTTCTTTAAGATCACGAGGTGATGCAATGGTAATTGCAGGGGTTGAATTTACAGCTTCCATTTCAGAGCTTAAATCTGTCCACCGAGCTGCATTATTGTGCCGCTTAGAGATTTAATTAAACATAAAGTGCAGTTTAGCATTTTATGCTGAATGCTGAAATGTTCTGTAATTGTTTTAGCCAGTTATCCTCACTGTTTAGGAAATTACAGTCGTCGTGAAGGAGCTAGAGGGTCAAGTTGGAGCGTGCAGAGTTCTCCACGAGGCACCTACAGTGAAAGCAGAGGTGGACAAAGCAATTTTAACAGGGGCCCTTTACCACCCCTGAGGCCATTAAGTTCTGCAGGTATGTGGTTTTTTTTCACATGCTAGAAATATACATATTACTAGCTGAATTTATGATAACATAATAAGTGTATCACATCCCACTTGGCCTTCCCCTTGAGGTTGCAGCATATGGTAAGTTTGCTCCAGATATGATAACTCCTTTAGAAACTAATGTTAGGTAAAAAGACCTGAATAACGCGGTTTTTCATTTCGTTTTTTTTTAATTAGGCCACATTACTGGTGGCTTGGTAATGTTGTGTGTTTGTGAAAGAGTCCCTGTCTCTCTGCCCCTGCTT
Source organism: Gekko japonicus (assembly GCF_001447785.1). Lineage (NCBI taxonomy): Eukaryota > Metazoa > Chordata > Lepidosauria > Squamata > Gekkonidae > Gekko > Gekko japonicus. The sequence continues at coordinate 2,087,211 of NW_015165235.1, forward strand.
TGTGAAATGAAAGCCGAGCCTGACCCAAGTCACCTGTATGCCTCCTGTGAGCATGGGCTCCCTGGGGCACTGACACCCATAAGAAGAAATGAGGGCAATTTTGCCCCTGAGTGCCTTTGATCTACCATGATCGGGTAGATATTTTATATCTAATAAAACAAGACTGGTAAATATGTGTATGACAGAGAATGGGGGCTATTCTGTTACATTTGAAATTAACAGGATCTCCACACCATATTACATACATGTTCTCCAGTCACAACTTTTACTTGTCTTGATTTCAGTGGAACTTTACTTTTCTGTAAGTCATCCTATTTGGGTCCCCCCTTTTCTCTAGAGCAGAAAAAGTCTTAAGCCTTTAGCTGTTAGTGACCAGTTCGTTATGCAAATGGAAACAGCTCTGTATTAGTCCTGCCAAACAGGGCTGTTTGCAGTTCCCTGCTGTGTTGTGTGCCATCAAGTCGATGAATTAATAACCCTCCACAGATCGTAGGCTGTGGCTTCTTTTACTGAGACAATGCTTCTCATGTTGGGTCTTGGTATTTTGCTGCTGCCTTCTAGCATTTCCTAGCATTGCATATTGTAATATACATATTTGCCCTCATTTAGAGTCTGATAGAAACCACCAATGCACTGTTATTGATTACCTTTTTTCTCATTTTAAGCCTATCGGCCAAGTCCTCGTGATCGTGCTTCAAGAGGCCGTGGAGGAATTGGGCCATCTTGGGCAAGCGCGAATAGTGGCAGTAGCAGTGGCTCAAGAGGAAAATTCATTAGTGGAGGCAGTGGAAGAGGGCGTCATGTTCGTTCTTTCACTCGATAGACCATTTGGAGCATCTTGACTCTGAACATTTCAAGATATCTACAGAAAGCTTAAGCGCTTGAGGACCAATGGTAGACTTACTGGAATCCAGGCCAGCAAGAGGTTTTGTTTTGTTGGAAAGAATCAAATTTTGTTTGATACAAGATCTGAGATTTCAATAAAACTTTTTTTTGTGTACAGTTGCCTGCATTTTCTGGCGGAATAGGGCATTGTATGCCAGAAGTACTGATTTAAGGCTCGCTTTAGCAATGTCCCCTTGTCATGCTACAAGCAGTACAGCCATGTATGTAGCCTCAATATCAAAGTCAATACTGTTGTCAAGAAGGCGACTCCCTTATGCATTTAAGGTAAAATATAAAATCAGGATGTTCTGCATTTGCTTTTCTGTTAAGGTGCAATAGTTCTTAAATGTGCTAATTTCTCACAATCCCATCCCTCAGCTATTGCCCTGGCTTTGCTCTTACATCAGCCTGTTTGAGTTAGAAGTCGTCTCGTTACAGCCAATCTTTCAATTTTTATATCCTCCAGAAGCTGTCTGTATAAAACCATGGGTTGGATCCTGAAAATACAGTTCTTATAGCACAGTGGAAGGAGCCTTTCTTTCAAGATGCTAGTGGCATCAGGTTGCAAACCACCTTGAAAAAAGGACCTGCCCCCTCTGCAGTGGCCATTGAAACTTTTCATTGGCCGAAGTGAATATCCCACTAAGCCTCTGTTCAAGGAGCAGGATTTTTCTCCCTCTCCATGTGGTTAGCGACCTTATAGTGGAATGGATTCAACCTCAGGTAATACAGTTCTGTTTTGTACAGAAGAGAGTTACAATATTTTTTATCTTGCTGATAAGGTTCTCAAGTTAGTGTTCATGACTGATCAAATCTAGATCTGGTTAGCTCTGAATCATATTTGGAATTGATACAAGAGGTATTTCTTTATGTTCATCTTCATCTGAAATTTTCAGCTGTTTCACATATTCTCCCTTTAAATCTTGCACATGATTTTTCAGTGTCAAGTGCTTCTTCTCAGTTAGTCAATAGATAGGCTTTTTAGTTTGCTGTTACGAAGTCAGGTGCACTCGTGTAGCAGAAATCAGCAGTACAACTGCTGACAGGCAAGATTGTGAGTGTGGGGTGGAAAAAGAACAAGGTAAATTGTTTTAAATCAGTGTTAATTGGGGTAGCATACGCAAGACCCCCCCCACACACACACACAGAGGTCTTAGCTATCCTTATGTTCCCAAGTAGCATTAAGCTGAAACCTTCTCGATGATGAACCTGGCGACACAACACATGGCTCACTTTTCTCCTATCTGTGAAGTGGCAATGAATACCCTACAGGAGAGAGTTGCTCTGAATGTAATAAAAAGGAAGCATTTGTACTTGATGTACAAAAGGAGATCTGCAAATGGGTTTGGACTGCAGGGAAGGAGTGCCCAGTTCCCCTTTTTCTTTCAGTATGCTGTGCTTGTGGAAGAGGGAGGGGATTTCATCTCAGTCCTTCACACCACCATATCGCCAGTGTTTGCAAGTCACATTTCTGGGGCTGCTCGTCTTGCAAGATGATCCAGTCCACAGTGTCCCTCCTTCCCACTCCATGGTGCTCTGTCTATCCCTTGGCCCATTGTCAAGAGACATTCCATAATTCCTCATCAACTCGCTAAATATTCTGAAGCGACAGATCTTAACTAGGGTTGCCAGGTCTGGGTTGGTAAATACTTGGGAGACTTTGGGGATGGATCCAGGAAAGGGTGGGGTTTGGGGAGTGGCCTTAGCATGGCACAATGCCTTAGAGTCCACCCTTCAATGCAGCCATTTTCTCCAGGGGATCAGTTGTAAAAGCGGGAGATCTCCAGGCCCCACCTGGAGGCTGGCAACCCTAATCTTAACAGAGGTTATAAAAACTGACATCTACATTTCACGGGGGGGGTTTATCTTTTTTTTTGGCTGATCATCAAATCTCGGATGTAAACTGCAATTTTTTCCTCCTGAAAAATGTGCATCACCTGTCTGTCTGAACACAGCAAGTGTCCTACCAGGTTACCCAGATCTCTGACTTCAGAATAGATTTTACTTCCCTCCACCACCTCCCCAAAACTAAGAAACATTCCAAGTCACTTGAAACAAATAATGCATAAATTATTTTTAAAGAAATTAGTACCTATTCTCTACACTAACAAGGTACTATTCTCTACACTAACAAGTTTGAGTTATTTGGTAGTAACTAGTCAGCAGAAAGACGGGTTGTTAAGCCAAGAGATACTTTAAGGCATGAGTGCAAAAGAGAGCCAGTGAGACTTCAAAAATAAAGGTTTTCTGGCCAGTGAACCCAGGAGCAGGGTCTGCTCAGATCATAGCCACTGAGGACCTGAAAGTAGCCTTTATCGGAAAATGCAGCTGTGTGGTGCCTCTACAAACCCAATATAATGCACAGTTTTCCTTACAGTGCTAAGGAAGGACATGGTCTCAAATCTTTTTATTTATTATCCAAGATAAGACACTAAACATCAGTACAAGAATGACATACCATTTCTAATGGAATAGATGACATGAGATATGGGGGAAGGCTGCATAATTTGAGTTTTCAGGTTGGTTTTATGAAGTTTTCAATGTGCCAAGAACAGTTGAAGAAATGACATTGACATACTAAACTGTTTATGCATCACACAACAGTTCCTAGAAGGAGAGAAATTTAAGTTCTCTGTTTTTCAGTAAATATATTCCATAATACTACAGTATAAAATATTAACACTAGGTTCCAAAGTTCATTAGACAATTCCACTTGGGTATTTTCAGCTCTACCCTCGCAGTCCCCTACATAGCCAATGAAGAGAAAACTTAGTACCCCACACATGTAGAAGCAGTTTTGTATAGGCTTCTCTGGATCCCAGCCATAGCGGTTGAAGAAACAACTCTCTCTCTCTGAAATGTATCACAAATGCTACAGTAATATTCCTCTTGTAAAACTTTGGCTTATGCTTCTATCTTCACAAAGGATTTGTTATAATAAAGGCACTACAAACCCCATTTTAAAGGTCTAAGCCACTGGTATATAGTTTAAGTTTCCCTTTCAATTCCATACTTTCACACCAGATTTTAGCTTTTTATGCTGGCCTAAACATGTATAAAGGATCACACAGAATAAATACTTGAAGAATTTCCACACGACTCCATCAATTTTTGACATATGGAAGTTCAGGTAGCTTTTGAATTGTCTGAATCTGAAAACTAGCTACATTTGGTGCGTGGGGAGTTGCTATAACATTTATGCATTCGTAGGATTGTTAGGGCCCCTTCTGACCACCAAAAAGACTCAATTCATGTGACCCCTTTGTGTACAAAAGCTGTATGGGGCCGGTGCTGTAATGTGGAGAGAAATCAGGTGAGATTGAGCAGAAAAACTGGCAGGATCCAAGTTGTAGCATCTGTAGAGCCACTGCAAAGAACAGCCTTTGATCAGCTATAGAACTGTGCTTTCAGTAAGGAAAGTCCCATTCCTACAAATGAAATAATTCCTTTAAAAAGATTTGGGCAAGAAAGACAATCCCAAGAAAATCTTTGTTATCATATTAAACAATTCTTTTAAGATTCATAATTGATTCTCCTTATGCTTCCTGAAATGCTATCCTTCAAGGCACAGCTGATGCCTGATCTTTAGCAGAGGGGATCCCATGTGTGGCCTTACTCAAGTGAGCAGCTCTACAGTACTGTTGGACTGCATCCCTTTTATGTGCATATTACGCAGGAGCAAGTCCAAATGTAGACAGAGGAAGCAGGAATTTGAGAGCTTCCTTTTTATATGACCGTGACCTCTCTTGGTTTCCGCTTCATACTTTCCAGTCGAGTTAGTGGTCGAACGTTTGTCCCTTTCTTGTTGCCATCCCGAGTCAATCGGTAATCTTTCTGGAGGCCCTTCACAAGCTCCAGCAATTCCTGTTTTTCAAGTTCTGCCTGCTCCAGTTTTTGACGGTGCTGCCTTTCAGTTGCCATCAGGGTATGTATATCAGACATCATCCGAGACATCTGACTCTAAAAAGTATTAATACAAGTGGCTTTTAAATGAAAGCTGTGTTATCCGTTAAGCACTCTTCAGAACTACAAACTTAAGAAGGTCACAATTTTCTGTCTCATTTGTGCCTTGCCCTCCTCCCAAGGAATTCAGGGGAGGACTGTGGCTCAGAGGCAGAGTATGCAGAAGGTCCCAGGTTCAGTCCCTGGCATCTCCAGTTAAAGGATCTGGGATGCAAAAGATCTCTGCCTGAGACCCTGGAGAGCCACTGCCAGTCTGAGTAGACAATACTGACTCTGATGGACCAAAGGTCTGATTCAGTATAAGGCAGCTTCATGTGTTCATGCGTCTAGCCACACTGGCAGTGGATGGCTTTCTTGTCAGCTGTAACATCCCTGAATCTGTCACATTCATTGGGAAGAGTGCAACAATAGGCTCAAGAACTTGCACGTGCCATTCTCTCCAATCTATTGTTTTGGTGGGCTGTACACCATACTTCTTTGACCCAGTAGCCTGAGGTTCCAAACGCTGTGCAGACCAACAATTAGCAGCAATTCATCAAATCTGAATTTTGATGGCTCCAGACAATTTATTTCATGGATCTCCCCCATACCCAGAACCATTTCAGACTGGTTCCATACCCTCGAAGATTGACCTGCTCTGCTCCACTGTGCTATTTTCTATCCCAGTGTTCACCAGTGCAAGGCACACTGGCACACTGTCATAATGAGCTTCAGGTCCCAGATGCTGCTGTGTGCATGGGAACTGCTGGGTAGTGCTGCTCATACTTGCAGGCAGCAGCATTTAGAGCCTGCTGCCTTAGTAAGCATGGAAAGGACAGGAATGAGGGCTGTTAGCAGTTGGAGGGCTGGATGGCAAAGAAGGCTGAAGGACAATTTTGGAATCAGTCTGACTTACAAATCAGAATGATTACAAAGGTCTATTCAACATTCATATGACTGGTTTGCACATCACCTAACACCTGCTTCCCTGGGTTTCTGACGGGATTCCTGATGCTCAAAGCATTACTTCAAAAAAAGTATATGTTATAGCTACTTGAAAACACAACATTCAGCAAGGAATAAATTAGACAGAGGCATTAAGTCACTAAAAGAAACCATTTAGGGAAGCAAAATTATCCGAGAGGTAAATGTAGTACAATTCAGTACAAAAATTATACATATACCTTGAGCTCTTCAATCTCATTTTGCAAAAGACTCTCTTTTTGCACCATATGTCTCCTTTGAAAATCTAATCTGGATTCCATCTCATGTTTTGCTTCTTCCATTCTGCAGACCATCTCTGACCTAGAAAATATATTTTTTAAAACCTAAAAATGAAACACTATTTCTACACACACAAAAAGCTGTTCTGACAGTATTTAAAATACTGTTCAGTTATGGCAAAACAACAATCACCTTCAGAAACTGCTCTGCCAGCTTCCTGTAGTCCTGCACACATCACAAGTCTTTAGAAGCAATTTAGCCTCTTGTTGAGAATCTGTCCTTTCCAATAATGGCAGAAATAACACACAGAAGATAGACGGTTGCAAACTCTTCCAAGGACCTTAGCATCAGTTCATCCTACTTACTTTCAATAGGTTTTAGCGTGCTTTCACACAAAAATGCGTATGTTTCAAAGTTAGGCCATTTAGCTTAGTAGAAATTTAGGAAAGTTTCACAACTCCCCAAAGTGATGATGTAATAGGAAAAAGCAACAAGACAAGATGGTTGAGGTCTGTGATCACAGTAGTGTTAATGCAGAATGCATTATTAGGGCACAGATAATGAGTCAGTAGCGCTATTTAAAAAATGGTACTCAATCCCATCAAGGTGTTTTAACACTCTGAAAACTTGAATTATTCCAGAATCTTATTTGTAAATGGAGAGTGTCTGTTTCCAGCTTCACTTACCAAGATGATCAGTGCTTGCTGAGCAACTAAAGGAATAAGCCTGGAGATACCAGTAGAAAAAGATGGGAAGAATAGCAAAGCTGCAGGAAGACCAAGAAAAAGGAATGAAGAACAGGAAAAGGGCTGAGTATTTTCTAGGCAGAGGTGATGAACTGTGCAAATACGATAACATGCTGGAAATATTCTAACTGGAAGGAAACCCTCAAATGTGCATTAAAAAGTGGTCCACGCAGAAAACAATATTAGAGAGCAGGAGCGGAGTTAAGCAGACATTTGTCAATTCTCTGCCTCTCTGCTAGGCTTCCCTGCTTCATCTTTCTAGTCTTTCTTTTGCTCCGGAATCTCAGGCTTTGGAACCCCCCTCCCCTGCAAATTCCCTGAAAGCCTAAACTGTGATTCTTGGCTACACATAATAAACACTCACTCTGGCTTATAATGGCAATAATTTCTGTGCCATCCTGTGGCACAGAACATGGCTGACAGTTTCTTTTTAATATTGAACAACTATTGTCCAAGGAGGGAGAAAGAGGGTAATCGACTAGAGATTGACAAATGGGAGGAAAGCCACACCCAAAAGACTTATATAGAGATGGGCAAAACAAAGTTTATGATCAGATACTAAATTCTGTCTAAAACATCATTCTCTCATTGCTGATTTGACAATAATCAAATGTGATCAAAGATTATTTTTAACCTTCCATACATTTGAAGTCATACTCGTTTATAGAGGTTTTTTCCTGTTAATCCAAGATAAATATGCATCACATTTTGACATGCCAAAATCAGCTGAATTATCAGTCCATAAACTTGTGCTGGATGAATGATATTTAGTTTTGAAGACAGACATTTTACATTACAGTAGAAGCTTTGTTATCTAGCATTTGATTATGCAGAATGCTCAGTTAGCCAGTACAGCCCAGAAAGCAACCTCTTCATATGCCATGTTCCCCCCACAGCCTGCCTCATGCACTCAGGAGACAGCTCTGCCGAGGGGCTCCCAAGGTGCTGGCCCAGTTGTCTGCCTGCTGCATGAAATGGCTCTGCGGCTGGGGAAGTGGGGAGGCTCTTGCCAGTTGCGGGGTTGTCACTCTGGCATTCCCTGTGGGGATGGGGTCTGGTTGCTGCAGATTCCTCTCAGGAGAAGGCAGAGAAGAGCAATAAGCTGGAGAAGTCTGCATATTTGATTAAAGGGCAACTCTCATTCCCCATGTGGGACTACCCTGGCGTTCCCTATGCGGTACCAAGAAATGGTTGACTTGTTGACTATTTCAGTGAATTTGGCACAATTTTTATAAATTGAAAAAGAGTACAAGGAGATGGCAGTGGTCACAGTTCATGAAGCTAACACTGCTAACCACCAGAGAGCTGCAGAAACACCAGAGTTTGTTTTCAAATAGTTCCTTTTGCACATCAATGAACACACAGACTATTAAAAATACTGGAAATTCAAAGAGATACTAGTTGCAATAATTAACTATCAATGAATGCCTTTTGTTTCAGAAAATGTGAATAGTCAGAGAAAAAGAGAGTTACTCTACTCACCTGAGCAGTTCTAGTTCTGTTCTCAGCTCTGCCATGCAACTGTGTGGTGCACCTTCAGCTCGGAGACTGCTGTACCCACAGCCATTGGGGCATTCTCGGCTTCGGTATTCACACTCTGCCAAGTGGCTATCTAAGTTGCATCGTTCAACCTGGACTGGGCAGCCTGAACAGAAAGCAGTAGATCAGAGGGGAAGCAGTAAGCACTAGTTTTCAGTGCAATCCTCAGCAGAGCCCAGAGCCATCAATGGACTTAGAAGGGTGGTAACTCTTCTTCGGATTGTACTGTTTATCCTAGTTCGTATCAGAGCCAGAATTATTTCAACATCCCATGATAGTCCAAGTACATATGAAATGTTAACAAGCAAATGGCTTCCTGTGTTATTCCATTATCCAACTATGTCAGTGCCAAACTAGAGAGGACACGAGGTTCTTAATTAGGACTTCTCATCTTTTTAAAAAAAGTTCAAATCAGCCACGTGGAGCTGATGTGGGATGGAAAAATTCCCATTCCTATATTGTTCATAGAAATGTTTACATTTCTAAAATGCATTTGTCATTAAAGTGATTAGAAATGTAATGAATGGATATAATACCATTCCAACTGGGGAACTGAAAGTTACATGATAAAGTGGATTAGTGCACAACAGTGGCATATCCAGTATATTTCTCTAGGTGTGGTAGCTGTCAGTGCCTAAATTTTCTTTCTTAAAATTTAAACAATGGAAGGGTAATATATGCTATTGATCCATCATTTCTTAAACATTATCAGAAGTGAGAGGAGCAATAAGAAAAGACCTTTTCAGTTGTGGCACCCTGATTATGGGAACACCCTCCCCTTATCTGCTTCCCTGCCACCAAGTTTCCTAAGCTTGTAGTATCAAGTGAAGAGCTAGGGAGCAATCCTAAACAGGTATACTTGGGACCAAGTTTCATGTTATTCAATGGAGATTACTTCCAGGACATCACATGATTGCCCTTAGGCCTGCAGCATTATTAAGCACGAACTGGCACAAATTTGCTAATTTGAAGTTTATAGAAAATCAAAGAAAAACCGGGGAGATGTTGATCCCAGATCTGTTGCACCATGCCTATTTTAGCCTTAGGTTAGTGTTTCCTATGGCTGGACAGGTACAAGAACTTCCACTGGTGTGCAGTAAAAGGAATATTAGCTCCCCAAACATTGGTGCCAATCCATCATAAAAGCCATACTGTTTCAACTAATCCTAGCAAAAAGCAGAGGGGAGTTCACAGAGAAATACCACTCAATAACAGCCACCAACTGTGAAGCCTTCTTGATCTATATTCTAAAAACATGGAACTGAATTCAAAAGAAAATGGAGAATGTCCTGCTTGCAAGGTAAAAAGGCATTTCTCATACATCTCTGCCTACCAGCATTAGAACAGGGGATCTGGCTGTATTTACACTCGCGTTCATGTCTGTCAATGGATTCCAGTGAACACACCATTTCACAACCGCATTCTTTGTTTCTGCAGTGAAGCTGGAGTCGATTAAGATCATTCTTCATGTACCTGGATATAGAAGTTATTTCTTTTCATCCTTACAATACTGTAAAATTGTTTATATGATATATTGCAAAAGAAATATTATCTATTTAATAAATAATACATTCTCATAACCAAATCCGTTTTACACACCGATTTCATATCAATAACATGCCAAAACATACATATGGGCAGATTATATCTTGAAATCCCAGTATATTAGAAATACAGACCAGCATTCAAATGTATTCACTCTAAAATTTGATGTGATTTGCACACAATTTGATCATTAAATTATTCATCATTCTTTTAGGTGCTTTTTCATGTTTCCAATTTGTTGCTATACTAATTTTGCCACAGTCCGTAGATTTATAACTATTTCTAAATCTACATACAATACATCATATTTTAAATAACAATATTATTACCATGGTTCATTAGTAATCTGCATCTTGTAATTTCAAATACTTGGTCCAAAACACCAATACAAAAAGCTTGAATCTTCTGGCATGTCTAAAAGATATGTTTAAAATCTGTTCTATTAGCATAGCACCACCAACATTTATCACATCTATTTTATATATTAAACTTATTCTGTCTTGCATCAAATAACCATTAGTACTGAATTTTAACAAAGTTTTCTTTTTAAAAATAAAGGTTCATTTGGAAGGGATGTATTCCATACCAATTTCCAATCAGAATCCTTAAATCCTTTCCCATTTTTTCCAAAATGTAGGGACTGAGTAATCTAGTTCTGCCAACACGTGATAAATGGAAATATTCAACAATAGAGAAGGCAATTCATACAGAAGTCAATGAAATACAGTTATATTCTTTTAAGAAGAATTCTGATGCTGAATGAAAGTGACTAAATTTGTTACGCAGCTTAGATAATTTCACCTTTGTTTTGATAACCTGAAGTTAGTGTACAAAAAGGAGGGGAAGCCCCACCATTGCCTTTATAATGCCGTCAATCAGAGCTAGCGATGGGAGTGATGTGTCCCAAGTTAGTTACACACCTGTAGAGAGGTTGGAGGTTGGACAGATCAAGTGGTTGACGGTCCTCTGGGCAGTTATTGTAATGGACAAGCCATCCTTGTATGCAGGAAGTGCAGAAAGCATGTTCACAAGGAGCCTGCAGGGGATCTTCTAGAACATCTCGGCAGATGCAGCACAAGAGACCCTCGTTAACATAACCGACGAAGCGCTCAGTGTCATAACCCATTCTTGCTACAGACCTTTAGCCAACTAGAGTAATGAAACAGAATCAGTGTTGCTGGAAAACCACAACTATTTCTCATGCTGTCTTTGAAAGGGAAGGGAGCATTTGTAACACACCTGCATGCTGCATCTATAACGCCAAGAGGACAAGAGAACTATAAGGACAAGAGAACGTGTCCTATGAACAACATGGCAGGAGGTATCTTGCATGCCATCCTACCTCACCAGAGGGCCATAGGCATATGCTCCAGAAAGTGGACTTGTGTTAGGACTTGTTTACAAGGATTTGATTTAAACAGGCTAACAGACACAAATGTTTCCATAGTATGGCTAAAGGTCACTGTATACAAAATCTCTACCACCTTATTTCTGGAAATGGGGAGATAATAATAAATAAATATGCAGAGGCAAATGGCAGGAAACTGGAAGCTTTAAAAAGTCATTTGAGATACAGCATCCTTTTTTCCTGAGTTGTGGGTCTACTGGAGTACGGAATTGAGATCTCACCCCTTCAGTTACGTTAAACCAGACTGTACATTTGGGAATAAATTATTATAATATTTATCATGTATACAGCACCATCAATGTGCATGCTTTAGAGATTATGAGAATACAGGAGTTTATGTGTTACAATATACTTTCTGTAGTTCACGACATTCAGCTGAACATCTCTGTGATGTGATGTGTAACTCCTTGAGGGAGAAGCAGCAGACTACAAAAACTTTTCTTACACTGCTTTTTTAACCAATATAGACTCTAAAATTAAAGCATTGCCAATTAGTCTGGAAACTGAATCAAAATGGGATGGAAAACAGATTGTGGTATCAAAAGGGTTGTTCTATGAAAGGATAAGAAATTTCATAGCTAAATAAATCTGTTAGAGGTTATAATGGCCTGCCTAAAGGACCTGAATACAACTTTTGACTTTTCCCAAGTATGCAAAGCCATAAATTAGATAAAAGGAACACTTACCCTGTCCTGTTAGTTCAACTGCTTTTATACAACAAGAAAGTTCACTTTTAGGAAAACCAACACGAGCCTTAATCATAGGCTTTTTTACATTGTGCCAGATTTCAAGGTAATATTACACTGTTTTTGGACACTCTAATTTCTCCTAATGGTAACTCACTGAAATGGGTTACCTTTTCCTTTCCTTTTTCATAATTAAATGCACAAATAAATGGAAACATTTAATCCAAATATAAAGTCTTATATTTTCACATAAGCGGCCTGCTGTGCATCCTGTAAATACGTTGTTACTCTCCTACTTTCAGTTGGAAAGTGTTAAATGTGTGCTTATCTTTTCCACCACAACTGACACAAGTAACCAACTTTGACTGGATCATGCCCAATGTTTTCTGCTTATTGTTGACAGGCTCTCAGTGTTCCATAATGGAAACAGTATCCACTTTTTTTTGCCCTGGCTCTTCAATAATACTCACCATTCATCTTTCAAGTGTTTTCTTAAAGTTGTTTTTCTAAAATGCATCTTTCAAAGATGATCTCTCACCTCCAAACATGATAGAGTTTAGTTTGGTTTGTACTATTCTCCTAGGTGTTGAGAAAATACTGAAAATGTGCCACTCACATTTCTCGTAAATTAAGTCCTACTGAGTTCAATGGCATTTCCTTTCACCCAAAACAGCATATTAGTCTACATTTTCCTTTGTATGTTTACTCAGAAGTAAATCCCACGAAGTGCAATGGGCTTTGCTTCTATACAGAATACCTTACAGTCTGACCCTGTGCCAATTTTACTCCCCAGTAAGCAAACATAAGGGTTATAGCCAGTGTTCCCTCTAAGCTGAATTAGTGTGAGCTAGCTCACAGTTTTTTAGCCTCCGGCTCACACATTTTTGTCTCAGCTCAGGAAGGATGGCTCCAGAGCAAACTAATTTATGCAGTAGCCAAATCGCTTGCTCACAACTTTAATGCCAGTAGCTCACAAAGTAGAATTTTTGCTCACAAGACTCTACAGCTTAGAGGGGACATTGGTTATAGCCTGAATGTACATTGTTCCCTGTTTTGGAAATTCACAAAACCAGATCCTAAAGTCTTACCACAAAGCCCATAATGTCATAAATGAAACTTCAATCATTTTATTATTAAAATTACAGGTAGCCTTGTATGATACTAATTCCAGCGGTGTAACCCTGTTGTAGAAAAATTAAACAGGAGTCCCGTGGCATTTTAAGGACTAACAGAGGCGATTTCAGGGCAAGTCACAGCTTGCTTCATCAGATGCAGACTTGTGACATCCTACAGATTAATAATATTCGGTAAGTCTTTTAAGGTGTGACAAGACTACTGGCTGCAGCAGAATAACAGGACCTACCTCATTCTAATGACCGTAAATAAGGTCTAGCATTCGTTATATTATGTCCTTACAAGAAAAATCATAAAGCCAAAACCCACAATCTCCGATGCCAGCCCAGCTCGACCACCTACAGCCGCCTCCTCTGTCCCAGGGCCAGGTCTTCGCCTCCCCTCTTACTTCAAGAGACCCCGCGCGACATCAATCTCTCCATCAGGGAGGGGCGCACTTTCCTCCCCTGCCGCCAGGAGGAGAAGAAAATGGCTGATAGCGAAGCCCTCCTCTAACCACAGAGCGCCACCCCCTCCTTCTCCCGTTCGGTTGCCATGCAGCTTCGTTAAGTGCTGTAAATAGCACGTAGCCCGGACAACGGGAAGAAGAAGATACCATTTTGCGACACACATCGGCCATGTTGAGCGGTGGGGGAATTGCGTGTCGGGCATGCGCAATAGCGAACTTGCTCGCGCCTACTTTTAAGAGCGGTGACAGGAGGATGTAGAGGGAAGGGTTTTAAAAAAAGGACCAAAGCAGTACGCTTGGATCATTGAGCATGCGCAGTAAATTGGACGGTCACTGGGAAAGAGGATTGGCCTACCGGCAAGTGTTGACATCGACTGCGCATGGGCAGTTGGGTTAGGATTCGATGGCGCAGCCGTAGCCTCCGTGTGGCGGGACCGTTGAATTGGAATGTGAGTGCGGTTGGGTAGCCAGGGACCGGGACGAATTGAGGGCGGTAGTGGAGACTGCTAGTGGGCATTTTTACGGATCAAAGAGATGGTACAGCCATTCCCGCCTTTTAAGTGTACAATACGGTTCAGCTGCTAGGGTTGCCAACTCCATTTTGGGGAAATCCTGGAGTGTTGTAGGGGGAGGGATCTCAGGGGGTATAATGCCATAGAATCCACCTTCCAAAACAGATATTTTATCCAGGGGAACTGATATCGGTGGTCTGGAGATTCGTTGTTGATTGGGAAGATCTCTGGGCCCCACCTTAAGGCTGGTATGCTTGTGGTACTTCAGTTTTCCAAAAATTCATTTTCTATATTGCTGTAGCAGTTTCTTTCTCTGCCTTTCTCTCCTAGCTTTAGAAAACCTGTAGTGCCATTCTAAGCAGCGTTATACCCAGATGTCACAGACGGGGAAGGATATAGCCATTTGCTGTGGCACTGTTGGTGTTTTTAT
>NW_015165235.1:2102127-2144857 GCF_001447785.1 Gekko japonicus
GGATATAAATTTAATAATAAAAATAAAATATATAAATAAATAATCAGGTTAAATTACCATGTTGGCACTTTGCGATAAATAAGTGGGTTTTGGGTCGCAGTTTGGGCACTCGGTCTCTAAAAGGTTTGCCATCACTGGCCTAGACACTTCTATCTTTGCTCCGTGGTTTGATGGGAGGTATAGCCACGAGCATGAGTTATGGGAAATACTTCAGGTTGGCTTCTACAGCAAGCTTCTTTGTCATTGTGTTTCAGACCATCAGCTGAATGGAACATGAGGCGTTCTGCAGCTCCAAGTCAACTGCTGGGGAATTCAGCCAAAAAACCAAGGTTTATGCCTCCAGGGAAAGCCAATTCGGTTTATTTGAAGAAAGAGCCTGACAACTCAGACCTAGAAATTAAAATAACTAAGGTAGTGCTAAAAGGAGAGAATCATGTACACTGACATGACTAAGTTCCACATGTTGCTTTAATGTCAATAATGCATGAACTGAATTCTGAGCAGACTGAATTCTCCTTGCTTCTTTGGCGTATTTCTCACTGAGGTGGCAAACCTATGTCTGAGCCAATCTTATTCAGACTGCAGGTGAGGACTTATGTAACTGAATGGTCTTCCATACAAAAACATCTCTTCCATGTAAAAACCTAGATGTCAAGAAGATAGGGTCTAGTTTAGTTTTTCCCTGATATACTAGGTTTCTATGTGAATTTTTTTTTCTTCCAGTGTAGGAGCAATCAATTATGTTTCCTTCCACCTGTAGTCTAAGTAGTACAGCTCAGGTGTAGATTTGCTACCTTGATCAGAACTAAGCCATTAATGTAATCATAGTTTGCATGGTTAGAGATACCCTGGTTTCAAAAGGAGTTTCAAAAGGAGTAAATGCAACATCGTTATCTCATGTAAGCAATCCTTTTTTTTCAGAGAGTACTTGAGTTACTATTGTTTTTCTATTTTATAGCACTTGTAATATTTTTAACAGTATTATCCTATTAAATTTACTCAGACAAAATCCCACTGAGTTCTGGGCAGTTTACTCTCAAGTAAGAATGAATAAAATTGCAGCAATTCTGTGCATTCTTACCCCATTGATATTGGTTTCAAATCGATATACTCAGGCTGTTTTTGTACATTCTCATAATAAGAACATAAGAGATGCCAATATTGGGTCAGGCCAAAGGCCCATCCAGTCCAACACTCTGTGTCACACAGTGGCCAGAAATACCAGTGCCATCAGGAGGTCCACTAGTGGGGCCAGGACATTAGAAGCCCTCCCACTGTTGACCCCCCCTAGCACCAAGAAGACAGAGCATCACTTGCCCCAGAGCCCTTATCTATACCTTGTGGCTAATAGCCACTGATGGACCTCTGCTCCATATGTTTATCCAATTCCCTCTTGAAGCCATCCATGCTTGTAGCCGCCACCACTTCCTGTGGCAGTGAATTCCATTCCATGTGTTAATCACTCTTTGGGTGAAGAAGTACTTCCTTTTATCCGTTCTAACCCGACCGCTCAGCAATTTCATTGAGTGCCCACGAGTTCTTGTATTGTGAGAAAGGGAGAAAAGTACCTCTTTCTCTACCTGCTCTATCCCATGCATAATCTTAGAAACCTCAATCATGTCTCCCCTCAGTCGTCGTTTCTCCAAGCTAAAGAGCCCTAAGCGCTTTAACCTTTCCTCAGAGGGAAAGTGTTCCAACCCTTTTATCATTCGAGTTGCCCTTTTCTGCACTTACTTGAATAATGATCTTGTCAAGTAATTTATGCTTTATGCTGAGGTGGTAACTAGTCCATGGCAATATTATTTTCCTTATGGTTGTGAAGTTATAAAGATTAGTGGATTGGAAACAATGCTAGTGTACTGGCTGATCAGAGATTCACTCTAGGATTTTAACAAAAGTTCAAACGTCCTGTAGTATAATATACTTGCTAGCCAACGTCATAGGTCTCTAAAAAGATGTGAAGACATCTAAGTGACCTTGAAATTCTAAGGGTTTGTAGGTTAGCCATTGTTGAGGCAACAGAGATCCACTTATATCGGCCTCCCCTGTATTGCTGTCAACATCTATCGCTGTCAATCTGTATTGTCTGCTCTCCGTCCGTTTCCCCAGTATCAATTACCATCCATCTACAACCCTTGGGGAAGTTATATGGGAGCAGAAGGAGACAGAGTAGTTGAATGGTTGCCATCGATATAGTAATTGATCTTATTGTAAATTGGGTTTTAATGATGTGATATTTAAAATATTGTATTTCGTATTATTGCTTGTTGTAACCCACCCTGAGCCTGCTTGCAGGGAAGGTTAGGCTAGAAGTTAAACCAGTAAATGGACACACCCACTGGTCATGTGATCATTGTCCTCTCCAAGAATCTAATCTTGGAAAGCACTCCAGTATGTGCTTTTAGAAGAGCCATTTCTCCAAGTCTTGAGTGTCACTTAGAATGACAAGTTCTTGTTGCCTAGGCAATTGGGAAGTTAAGGGTTCAGGCAAAAGTCCTGAATGCTGAACTCTTCCTCCTCCTCTACACTAGAGACTCCCTTTCAAAGGCCTTCTTTCTGAAGCATATATCCATGCCATTCCCCCCCAGCTTTAATTTATATTTCAATAAAGAATAAAAAAGCTATCTTTGTGAGAGAGAAAACAGTCGTAATCAAGGGTTTTTGGTTTATTTTAGGTGGATGAGAAACAACAGAATGGCTCATCATCTGTAAACACGTCTACCATTTGTGGCTCCAGTCCTACAATAGCTGGGAAATCTGATAGAGGAGATGGAGAAAATGGGCATTTGGGCACTGGAGTGAGATCAGTATATAGAACTAAAACAGGTAAGAAAACACATTCAAAAGCTATCCTGATCTAATGTAAAGCAGAACTGCTTTTAAATTCACTTCTGGAGGAAACTGCTGGATTCAGGGCAAGTCTATTAAAGATGACAGAGGTATTCAATGTGGGAGAAACATACTTGGCAAAGTACATAGAGAAACAAGTAGCTACACTGCATACACAAAGGGTGGCCTGAATCCCATTGAAGATTTCTGTGGATGGAGGTGGGGGCTGGTGATTAACCTCCTATTGGTGAACTGTGACTCCTCCATCATGCTCTTCCTGGGAGTCCCCTCCCCTGTTCTCCAGGGCCAACATTTTGGGGAGCATTTGGGGGTGCAGTGGCAGGAGAGGTGAGGAAGTTGCTCTCTGTGGACAGAAATCCCTTCCTTTGGTGGAAATTACCAGTGGATCCAAGCTGGCATTTGGAGTGTGTCACAGTGCCTGGGTTTATATGCTAATACCATGAACCTGCACGCCAAAGTGAAAAAAGGCTCCTACAGTGGCCAAAAGTCCATTCTATCAACTGCATTTAGTTTAGCTGAATCTAAGAAATGAGAGACTTGGGCTCTGGTCACACGGGAGGATTTGCCCCACACAATGGACGGATTGAGGGCGGATTAAACTAGCGCGATCAGATGCCAACATCTGGCAAGCGTCGCGCCCCCAACCCGTCCCTTCTGGCCGTAAACGCGGTTTTAAAAGGTACCAGCAAACAAGCAATATCTTCAGGAAAACGCGCGGCGCAGACTTCCACCTACTGGCTGTTCTCCCACTCTAGGTAGCCTGCGTGGCATCAACCAAAGCCTGTGCCTTTTCTGTTGTAGTTCTTGCTTTTGGAACAGGCTGCCTAAGGAGAATTGAGAGGGGGGGAGGTTAGAAATCTTCAAGAGGCACTATAAGGTTATTTGTAGGGCTGCCAACCTCCAAGTGGGTAGTAGTTCATTAGGAAAGCAACCATTATATAATAATGAAGTCATGGTTTAGGTAATCATTAGAGTCGTTTCCTTTACAAAACATTAGTCGTTTCCTTTGAAGTGCATGGTCTCAAATATCTTAATGACGGTGCAGTGCTCATTAAACCGTTTTACTTAAAGTTTCATGAGATGAGACCTTTCACTGAAAAATATATACAACATTTACATTCCTTTTCTAGCTATGAGAGACGCTGTTTCAATGATGGGTGGTTGTACTCTCTCGTTGACTAGGCAAATGTACCATCAAATTGTGTGACAGACAACATTTGTTATTATAATAAGTGACTGGCTTTTAGCACAGAAAGGGAACAAGCCTAAAAAGGTCTGCTCAGAAGTCCCATTTTATCCAGTGGGCATACTCCCAGGACAATGTTCTAGGGATTGCATCCTTTGTCACGCAGCTGATTAGAGAAAAGGCAACTCTTTTTCTTTGAGGTCAATTTGTAATTGCACATGTACAAATATTATTATTATTTGCTGTTGATTTGCAGCTGACTTATGGGTGACCATGTGGGATTTTCCAAGGTCAACTCTGCTTAGCTCCCAAGTGTTGATGAGATTGGGCTAGCCTGGGCTATCCATGTCAGGGCATGTACAATTAATTATGTGTTTTGGTAAATGAAAAATGCCTTTGTCTTGTTTGGCAGCTTAAGGTATTGGAACCTGTATACTGCTCTTGCTCATGATAATTGTGAGGATCTGTGGTTCAAAGTGCCAACAATAATTTGGGACAAATATTGGCATTTCTCCAGATTTTTCGATGTGTTCAGTTACATCATCAGTATTTGGTCTCATATATAAAGCCCTTGATTTCGTTAAGTACCAAAACATTTTCCAGATGGACACTGTGGTATGGTTGCTAGCGCAGACATTTTTGTGTTGCCAGCTCCACATTCAAAAAAGACACCCAGTCTTGAATTCGCTGTGTAGCTGAGAAGTCTGGCAGGAGTATTTTCTCTTGTTCCAATGCCACAGGGATGAGATAAATTTCACCCATTACAGTTTTTCCTTGACTTTCATGTATTAGATACTCGAACAAGACCAGCCGGGTCAAAACCAGGTGCTCACAGTCAGCTTAACAGTGCAGAGTGCCAATTAAAGTATTATCAAGAAGCAAAATGTTTCATTTCTTTTACACAAACACACACACGTGGAGACCTGAAAGAAACTGGCAGGATGGTTATCCCATTCCTCACACCTTTGCTTCCTCCCCTCTCCCCCTACCTCTCTCACACTCTTTCTCCCTTCTGGCCCCCCTTTTCTTACTCTCTGTCTCTCCTCCATGCATCTTATTTCCTCTCTCTTTCTGACCCATCATCATTCTCTTTGTTTTTCTGCCTCCCCACCTCTTCAGTCTTTTTCTCTCTTTCTGCCTCCCCAGATCTTCAGTCTTTCTCTCTCTTTCTGCCCCCATCACTCTCCCAGCCTCCTGTCTGCCTCCTCCCCCACCCTGCGCAGCAGCAGTGGTGGCAGTGGTCCCAGCCACCCACCTGCTTCCTCTCCCCCCACAGCAGCAGCGGCAGTGTTCTAGGAATCACAACAGATCTCCCAGCTACAAAGATCAATTCACCTTAGGGCTGCCAGCTCCAGCTTGGGAAATTTCTGAAGATTTAGGGGTAGAGCCTTGGGACAGCGAGGCTTGAGGAGGCAGTTTGGTGTAGTGGTTAAGTGTGCGGACTCTAATCTGGGAGAACCGGGTCTGATTCCCCACTCCTCCACTTGCACCTGGCTGGATGAACTTGGGCAAGCCATAGTTCTGATAAGAGCTGTTCTTGAAAAAAGAGCAGCTTCTGTCAGAGCTCTCTCAGCCTCACCTACCTCACAGGGTGTCTGTTGTGGGGAGGGGAAGGGAAAGGAGTTTGTAAGCCGCTCTGAGACACTTTTGGGTAGTGAAGGGCGGGGTATAAATCCAATCTTCTTCTTAGCAGGGTATAATGCCATAGACTCAACCCTGCAAAGCAGCCATTTTATCCAGAGTAACTGATCTCTGTCACCTGGATAACAGTTGTAATTCTGGGTGATCTCCAGCCCTCACCTGGCTGGTGGCTGGCAATGTTAGTTCTTGTGGAGGAAATGGCTGGTGTGGCGGGTGGAACCTATGGTATTATACTGGTCTGAAGTTCCTCCACTCCTCAAATCCTCCCCTCCCCAGGCTCCACCCCTCAAGTGTCCAGGAATTTCCCAACCTGGACGTGGCAACCCTGTTTCCTTTCTACCCAGAAACCAACCTACCTTTATCTGCCTCTCATTCTTCAGCTTTCCTTCTTCACCACACCACCCCCACAGCCTCTACCTAGGAAAATTACAGTCTTTCTCCACAGTGGGGACCAAAGCAGCTTACATTATTCTCTCCTGCTTTTTGTATGCACAACAACCCTGTGAGGTAAGTTAGGCTGAAAGTATGTGACTGGTCCAAAATCACCCTGTCAGCTTCCACTGCAAGATGGGGATCTGAACCTGGGTTTTGCAGAACCTGCTTTGAAGCTCTAACTGCTGCGTCGCTGGCTTTCATAGGGTGGCTGCTGATGAACAGTAGCAAGCAGCTGGGCCTAGTTGAGTTATATAAGTCAGGTAGTATCAAGTCACCCAGAGGGTGCTGCCTAGGGATGCCAGCCTCCAGGTGGGAACCTTGGGATCCCCTGGAATTACTGCTCATCTCCAGACTACAGAGATAACTTCCCATAGATAAGATTGATGCTTTGGAGCACTGGTTCCCAATGTGGGCAATACCACCCCCCAGGGGGCACTGGAATGATCCAGGTGGGCAGTAGGAGCCTTGGGTGCAATTGGGGTGCGTTGAATAAAAATAAGGGAGTGATGGAAGCATAAAGAAAGAAGGGTCCAGGACCTATTTACAGCAGCCTTTTCCTGCCTTCTGGTCTTCCCTGGGATCAGGGAGGGAGGTGGAGAGGGGTCCCCACAGCCAATCACAGCCTTCGTTATCTTATTTTTCTCTGTGTATGCAAATGTTACTAAGGTTGATTTTACAAAATAGGTTTATGATTTTGAGCTTCAAAGTGTCTTATTTACAACGGCATCTTTCTTTACTATGTGCAAATTTGTCACTGCATCCTTTTGTCCTCTTCTTGAAGGTAGATTTCCAGGGGGGCGTTGAGTAATTTTTTTTCTGAAAAGGGGGCGGTAGGCCAAATAAGTTTGGGAACCTCTGCTTTGGAGGGTGGACTCTATGGCATTGTACCTCACTGAGGTCCCTGTCCTTCCCAGGGTCCACACCCCAAATCTCCAGGAGTTTTCCAGCCTGGATCTGGCAACCTTAAACCCCCCATTCCCTGCCAGTGGCCAGGGGGACCTGGCAACCCTAGACTGCTGCCAGGCTTAGGGTTGCTAGCCTCCAGGTGGGACCTAAAGACCCCCCCAGAATTACAACTGAAATCTAGACAGCAGAGATCTGTCACCCTGGAGAAAATGGCTGCTTTGGAGGGTGGACTCTGTGGCATTATACCCAGCTGAGGCCTCTCCCTTCCCCAAACCCAGCCCTATTTTGACTCCATCTCTCAAAGGCCAAAATACTACTGGAAAGGGCCCTTCCCCATTGCCTTCTACTGGCAGAGCCACTTAGATGCCTCCCCCCCACCGAACACTCTGATTTCTCACCGTTGATGCTTAGAGTTAGATCCCTGCAGAGGTCATTTCAAAAGGTATTGTGGGGGATTCAACTGTCTCTAAAGGTGTTTTTTTTAACTTTTTGGATTTTTCTGCAGCCAGAAAGTCCCCTGAGTCTGTAGAAAAAGCTGTTGAGGGAGAGTGATCCCTCTGTTGACAGAAATAAGTATCTGCACAGAGAACAGTGGCCTCAGCTACATGGGCAGGAAAATGCGGG
The DNA here is from genome assembly GCF_001447785.1 of Gekko japonicus. NCBI lineage: Eukaryota > Metazoa > Chordata > Lepidosauria > Squamata > Gekkonidae > Gekko > Gekko japonicus. The sequence goes on from NW_015165235.1 coordinate 2,109,770, forward strand.
GAGGAGGCGTGGCTGTTTGCCCCGGAGCAAACTAATGCGCGACTGCACGATCAGGCGTTGGGTTGAGGTCCCATAGAGCTCCCGTGGTTAGGGGGGATGTGCCAATCACACAACGCGGCAAAGAAGCAGAGCGCCGCGGCAAACGGGGTTGTGGGGTTTTTTTTAAACTGAAATGTGCGCATGCTCCGTTGGGTGCTTGTGTGCATCCGTGGAGACTTGGGGGGGGGGAACCCTTTTTGCGAGGGGACATGGGCAAGCGCCGGAACTACCACCGGAAATGCGATCAGACGCCCGCCCTTGCCCCGCGGTTTCCGGAAACTAGTACCTCCGAGGTACTAGTTTTTTACCCCGCATCTTCGGCAGGAAGCCTCGGGTGCGCCACGGGAGCTCTATGCTTCCCAGATGTGGCGGTGAGATCGTGCCCGGAAAATCCGTCTATCTTCCGTCTCTCTAGCATGCCTAACGCTCCGTGTGACTGGGGCCAGAGTTTGGCTATTAGATATTTAGATAGATATGCAGCAATACTGCAAAAAATAAGTTTTCTTGATGCTGAATAAAGGCTTTTGGAAACACAGCTGAGATGCTGCTTTTTGTTTAGCAGCAGACACAGAAATTGTAGTTTCTGAATTATACCACATAAGGTTGTGTCAAGTGGATTCCCCCTCCCCCATGGGAAGTCTTGCTCATCTTTTACTAAATGGGGGGGGGGTTTGCTGTGCCTCGTTTATGCTTCGCATGAACTCTGCATTTGAGATACGGTATTTTATTGAAATGGTTTCTTTTTGCATGCAAATCTGATCTGATGATTACTTGATTAAACACGCATAGCTGGAGTATTAGCACATGCCGAACATTCCATGTGGTTATTACATCAGCTGGCGTCTGAGTAGGCATATAGTTGCTGGTACACCTGCACGGTCTGTAAAAATGAAATATTCTGGTTACGTATAACATGCATATTGTATTTATTTAAATGCACAGAACATATGGAGTGTTAAATGTTAAATAAATTAATGAGGAATTTTGTATCAACATTTCTCTTGTCTGTCTACTTAGGATTTTTTTTAAAAAAATTACATCCCCAGATTTCTGTTCTCACAGTATTGTCCTCAATAACATTTCAACTGCTTGATCTTATTTTCATGTGCTTAAGCATAAAATTATCAACAAAAAGTATACATAAATAACATAACACAGATAATTATGATGATATGACCTTTCTTAAGATTATAGAAATTAAATAAAAAAGCCCCTATGTTCTTTGGCTTTGTATGTAGTTCTTGCTAAGTTGTCAAGATTTAATAAAATGTGATTTATTAAGGGAGTAAAGAAATCTAAAAGGCTATCTTACAGTCACTGAACCAGTTATAATAGAATCTTATCTCTGTTAACAACCATGTGAGGTAGGCTCAGCCAAAAGGTAGTGGTTTTATCCACTGACCATCATGGACTGAGTGACCCATGTCCAAATGCAATAATCTCTCAGTTGTTGGATCTTCCTTCCTTGATTACTTAGGCACATACTACTTAAACAGTCAACATTTTCCATTAACAGAATGATTTGATTTCTTATTGCAATAGCAGATGGTCTCTGATCGAATGATAATTTAAGCCTGTATATTAGGGTTACCAGATGTCCTCTTTTTAGAGGACATGTCCTCTTTTTTGGTGTCTCCTCTTTTGGGCTGTTTTTTAAAAAACTGATGAAAATTTCCTCTTTTGGGTTTGGAAGGTTAGGAATATTCCTAGTTAGTAGCAGTTATCACAGCTTAAATAGTAGGGGTATTTAAAATGAGATTTCTCCTAGTGATCACTTGTTTGAAGTAGTCAGTCGGGAAATATGTCCTCTTTTTTGCTTTTCAAAAGATGGTAAACCTGTGCCTCCAGATCCTGTCTTGGCTCCTTGGCATCTTGGAGCTGTTTCTCAGCCCTAATTATGATAACAGTGGATGTAGTAAAATGAATACATTGTAGAAGGGTTCAGCTAGATGAAGTAGTAGAGTACTGGGCGGAGTGGGGACTTGGTTTTGTTTCCTGCTCTTTTGTTCACGTGCCTCTTTTTGAGTGGGTGCCTCTTTAAAAAGTGTGTGCGTGCAGGAAGCTGAAGCACACTGCAAAGTGCTGGGGAAGCTTAGCTTTGCTGCGAAGCCTGAGCCTGAGTGAAACCTAACTAGCTAGGCGATATGCAATTCCTGATTGACAGCAAGACTAGCATTATGCAAATACTGCCAGAGAACAGCAGCGAGGGAACAGTGATCTGGGGCTCTGTCAGGGATCTCTCTACACACGCGCCGGCTCCTAAACCCCCCCTTAGGTTTTTTCTCCTTCTTATTTCTGTTTTTGCTGTCATGCTCTGGTTTAACAATCAATCCTCCCCCCCACCACCACCAATGTGCAAAGTTGTGGCTTTCTTGGATGTGAATAAATCCAGTTCTCCGTGCAGTTTCAGTTTCTGTCAGCTCTAGAGATGTGCGTGAGCTTGTTAACTCAGGATGAATTGGGTAATATTTAGCAGGGTAATGCGCTAATCTTTAAACCTTTATGTTTCCAATCCAGCGTGTAGATGGGTCTCTTGACACAAAACGGAGTGTGTGTTTTGCTCGCTCCTTCTCGTCTCCTTGAGTCTGAAGCCTTATGTAGGTCAGGCTTGGCTTAAGCAGATTTCCTGAACCTGCGTCAGCTTAAGCTGAAGGAATTTTAATAAACCCTCCCTTGTAGGCGTGGGCCTAAATGAGACAAGCCTAGTTAAGCCTGATCTTTTTTCTGTTTGTGAAAAAGAGCTGAGCAGAGCTGGGATCTGCCTGGTGCTTTCGGCACTGCTTCTTCAGGCTGGAGGGAAGGATGGTTGGGAAGGCCAGATCCTCGAATTTCACCTTGTCGGAAAAGCTTGATTTGCTGAAACTTGTCAAGCCATATGTAAAAATTCTTGAACAGCACACCAACAAGCACTCAGTCATAGTGGAAAAAAACAAGTGCTGGGACATCATTGCTGATAGCTACAACGCCATCGGAGTAGACCGCCCTCCTCGCACGGCGCAGGGCCTGCGCACGCTGTACAAGCGGCTCAAGGAATATGCCAAGCAGGAGCTCCTGCAGCAGAAGGAGACCCATTCCGACTACAAGAGCTACATCTCTGAACCGACTAAGAAAGTTGTGGAGATGATCCCCCAGATCTCCAGCGTGTGCTTGAGAGAGAGGAACAGCCTGCCATGGTAAGGTCCCATTTTGCATTGCGCCCAAAGGGCAGCTGTAGCACTTCCTGCCTCCTCCGCCAGTCTCTCTTATGATCTAAATGGCTTTGGAGAACTAAAGAAAAATGTGATTCAGGCTGATGGATGTGCTTTTAAAAATCATGTTGTTGTTGTTTTTAAATGACTTGCGCCCAACTTTCAGTTGTATTTCAAAGGCTTCATTGTCAGACCCTTGGCAAGTGAGGGTTAAGAAAGAATCCAAGTGAAATAGGAGCTCCAACTTTTACCCCTCCCCTTTTAATAGGCATAGCATTCAAGCACTGACCAAGCGACAGGCTGTTCTACATTTAAGGTAGCACTGCAGTCATCTGCCCGCATACGGAAGCAAGCGGCTGCCTGTTTTGGATAAAATCTACATAAAGTCAAGGCGGGAGAACAAAGGAGCCTCTTTGTACAGTGTGACCCGTTGAGGATTATGATAATCTCCCAGTGTGGAGTACGTTTTAATCGAACCTAGACTTTTATTTTGCTTCCTGTACTACCATGCCTTTAACAGTGCAAAATGGGATGGTTCAAGAATTTAATTCTTTCTGCATTCCTTGCAACCAGAATGCAAATAATGTTAATTTTAAACTGTAAATAGGAATGTGTGCAATGTAGGGGGGGTTGGGGGTTGGAGAGGCAGTTAGGAACTATACAGTCACACAGACGCTTATTTAAAAAGGCATTTTGTGATTAATCAAATCAGAGCCTATCTAGATTTGAGCCAGACACAGAACAGGCAGACTGTTTTTAAGCTTCCTTGCAGGGCCTTTGCTAACACCGCCCACCCCCCCACTTTAGCATTGCTCGAAAGCTTCCAGGGCCAGGTGTTTTCTTTTTCTGGTTGTAAATATTTTAAAAACTAAGGGATAAAATGAACGGCCCCTGCTCTTGCTCTTTTCATAAGCATTTAAATCCATGTAACTTGGCATGCAAAACAATATGTTAATTTGAGTTTCCGGGAAGCTTGAAACTGGGTGCATGCTGGTCATCCTCTGATTTTGCAATGGCTCTGGTTGCATTGAAGGGTAACAATTGTTTAAATCTCACTGTGCCAGATGTTCTAAAAACAACAGCATGTGGTCTTAGGCCTGTGGTATAAGCATTCTGCATCAGCTATGGGTGAATAAATTATAATAGAAAAAGGAGTTTTAGCATTACAGCAGCATCATGGAAGGTGATTTCTGCAGTATTGATCCAGAAGACAATTAGTAGAGAATGGAATTATGATACTAAGTTCAGCTGGTCAATATTCTTGAACTTCACCCTTTGAGCTGATACAACAGGTATCTGGTTGTGATAATTCTGCATTGGGAGAAGCAGGACTTTTTGAACTAGCGTTAATAGAAGTTGTAGTATATCTTGTGACTGATAGCTGATCGCATTCACAATTCTATGAAAATCTAAAAGTGTAAAATACTTGGTGTGGCTCTGGGTAATGCTGTTGAATTGAGGACCGCCAATCAGGCTGGATTCCCCCCCCCCCCATTCCTTCATTTGACTAACTACTGAACATAGTACATGCTGGGCCATAATGCTCTTAGACTGCATTTCATGAACAGGTTATGGTTTGTTTGCCAGAAGAGAGAGCCTGGAACAAACCAGGTTTGCACACGTTTTTGCCTGTCCTGCTCTCCTTTCTCACTACACTGAGACCGAAGACTTCCCAGTTTAGAACTAACTATGGTTTGTTGTGAGATCCAAATTAAGTGGGTTGTTTCTTGCCAATAAACGGGGGATTCTAAACTAGGATTGTACTTGCACAGCACGACAAAGTACACTCACGCACAACTGCAGTTTGCTGTCATGTTTGCATGTGCCCTGCTTTCCTCTCATTCTGTAGCTCAGGGAGGCAAAAATTTCAATCCAATGTATTCTTCAAAGGGGCCTGCATTTGACATTACAGTGAATTGGAGCTTGCTTAAGCCAGGAAGTATTGCATCAAGCTCTACATGCTAGAGTGAGGACTTGGGATCAGCATGGGGCTTGTGTCAGCACAGCAGCAAGCTCTGGTTGTGCCCTTTCAGAGTTCTATTGTGCCTTCCTGTGACCATGTAACAATATAAACACAAGCCATTAAAAAAGCCATTGGTCATAAACAGCTTATCAAACACATATCCATGTTCTGTGATAAGACAGACAGCCGTTCCAGTCAATATGCAGAACCTCTCCTCCCACCCAACAAAGGTTCTACCTATTTGCCTCTCATCCCTTCCAAATTGCTATTGCTCTTCTCTCTGTCTTTTCTCCTTGGGAACTATTATCTCTCTTTATCAGAAACACAGGAGCTAGGACTTAGCAAATTGGACTGGCCAATAGGTATAGCAAAGACTGTGGTGACCCACAGCTCTGAATTTCTGGTTTCCTTTGGAAGCCACCATTTGAGGAGCCGGAACATAGCCTGGATGGAGGAGCTGTTTCTCTCCCCTCCCCACCTCTGCTTTTGTTACCTGTATGAAGTAGTGTTCAGCATAAAGCACCATTGACCATATAGGCTGGCCTGTCAAGGTAGTTTGACTAACTTGACCCCATTGTCAGCACTCTATTCTGATGCTAAATTGCATTTTCAGCATTCATTTTTATGGGCCAATCCTAATTCCCTTTCTTGAAAATAAATCCTATTGAAATCAGCATGACTTGTTTCCAAGAGAAAAGGTTCCTGGAAAGGTATTAGAATTATTTTGCTCCCTCTTCATCAAACAGTGGGCAGTTCAGGGCAGGATTTAGGGGCCTAGTCACCTGCAGAGGAGAGAGAACACCTGTGCTGTGTCTTGAAATTCATCTGAAGGCATATCTGGAGGCTAACTATACTGGTAGTGTGCAAATTCAAATAAGTGCCTCTTTTTGAACAGCAAAAGGCGAGGGAATTGGAGCAGACAAATGGAGGAGTAATAATGCTTAACTCTTTCCTTGCACACTGTTTCTTCACTCTAGTTTGTCACTCCAGGTGACCTTTACCTTTGCAGTGTTCAAAATACATGTTTATGTACAGAGAGCCCGTGGGGCATAGTGGTTGAAGTGCTGGACTTGGATCTGGGAGACCCAGGTTTGAATCACCGCTCTGCCTTGGAAGCGTGACCTTGGATGAGTCACATGTACTCTGCCTAACCTACCTCATAGCATTGTTGTGAGAGCAAAATGGAAAAAAGGAGAAGCCACTTTGGATCCCCACTGGGGAGAAAGGTAGGCTATAAATGCGGTTAAAAAATACATGTTTTGAAACCCATGGCAGAAAAGCTATGAGTATTCTCCGCCTCCTTGCATTGCATTTCTTTCAAAATTCCAGCATTGGTGGCTCTATTACACTGGTTAGGCATTAGGTTATGCCTTATCTGAAAAGTTACAGATAAAGCAACAGGGTTGTGCTGTCCTCAAGGCTGAGTAGGTACAGGCACCAGAACTGAATTTAGAGTACTTGAGCTGTGTCTACCAGTGCAGATCTTTACTACATCCTGGACTCACACAGCATCTTACATAACTGTACTCTGTTTATAGGAACACCTGTCCTTTGCATGTGGCCAACTAACCAAACTGGTTTGAGTAACTCTAGGGAATTATGCATGTAATGACCATGCTGCTATTATACAACAAACTTGGCCAAGGTAATAACTTTCTCATTTAGCTCGACATGGCAGACTTCATCTGGCCATATAAATATCTTATATTCTAATAGTGAAATTGGAATATCTTTAGATACTTAAATCCAGTGACTGGATCCAGTGACTGGAGCTGTGAACAGGCAAAACAGATCTTTCTATAAACCTGAAAAGGGCCCTAGGTTTGCAGAAAAATGTGAAATCTAAAGAAAAAACACTGGACAGTTTCAAAAATTCAAAAATTATAACAGGAACGCCTGTAGCTTTAAGCAACAGATTCCCTCAGTGGCTGTTGCTAGGCAACTGCAGTATTCCAGGCTTCAGTTACTGTCAGTAAACATGCAGCCATATTTTGGCTTTTGAGGGAGAACTCATTGGGGCCAGGTCTGGTTGGGTTGCCAGCTCCAGGTTGGAAAATACCTGGAGATATTGGGATAGAGTCTGAGGAGGCCAGGGTTTGGGGAGCGGAGAGGCCTCAGTCAAATATAAGGCCATAGAGTCCACCCTCCAAGGCAGTTATTTTCTCCAAGGGAACAATCTTTGTTGTCTGGAGTTTAGTTGTAATTCTGGGATAGCCAGTGTGGTTTAGTGGTTAGAGCATCAGAGCAGGGTCTTTGAGACCCAGATTTGAATCCTCATCTTGCACCTGAAGCTCGCTGGGTGATTTTGGGCTAGTCATATACTTTCAGCCTAACTTATCTCATGGGTTTTGTGTGGATAAAAAGGAAGAGGAGAGAACAATGTAAGCTGCTTTGGTCCCCACTATGGAGAAAGGTGGGATATAAATGAAGCAAATAAATAATATAGCTGAAGATGGGAGACAGATGAAAGGTAGGATGGTGAATGGCCGATGAAAGAATGAAGCAGAGAGGATATGGGGACTGCTAAGAGGAGGGGAAGGTGGTTAGGCAATTCCTAGAAATTTGGAAGGGGGAGGGTGGGGTTTGAGAAGGGGAGGGACCTCAGAGGGGTATAATGCTTTTTAATATATATTTTTATTGAATAAACTCTCCAATGCAAGAACAAGATGCATTTCTTCCTTTAGGAGGTGCAATTGTCAGAAGAAAATAAAAAAGTTTCAGTTTTGTTTTTGCATGTGGATGAGTATTCTGTTTGTAATAATTGTTTGGATACACTATATTTTTAATATGCTAGTTGTGATAATTTCATGACAAGTAAAAATGTCCATAGTCATATCTTATGCTCCTAAAGTAACAGAAGGACTTTCAATCTAGAAAAGACAAAAGAAATGCTAATGTAGCATTTTTTTCAATTTTCCCGAAAATTTCTGTTTCCCCCCGGAAAAAACCGGGTTTTTTTCCGAGCTTCAAAATTTACGGAAATGTTACGTCTCTAATTACAACTGCTGTCCAGATGACAGATCAGTTCCCCTGAAGAAAATGGCTGCTTTGGAGGGCTAACTTTATGGTCATTATACCCTGCTGAGATCACTTCACCCCCCAAACCTTGCCCTTGTCCCATTTATCTTTCCTGAAAGTACTGTGTGCTTTTCTTGCCATTTCCAAGAGTTCTCTGGAAGGCCAGGGTCATTCACTTATGTTATATTGGACTGGGATACACTCAGAAGTTCAACAGTGACTCCTGCTGTTTCTGAATGTGTCCCAGCCTAGGGTGAGGGTGATAATCCCCCAAATCCTCTATATGAGTCAGCATTTAGAAGAGGGAAGGGGGTTGCAGGTAACCACAAATAGAAGAAGAGAAGAGATTGGATTTATACCCCGCCCTTCACTTGGAGTCTCAGAGCGGCTTACAAACTCCTTTCCCTTCCCCTCCCCACAACAGACACCCTGTGAGGTGGGTGGGGCTGAAAGAACTCTGACACAAACTGCTCTTATCCAAGGACAGCTGTGGCAGAGCTTGTGACTGACCCAAGGTCACATCAACAGGTGCAAGTGGAGGAGGGGGAAATCAAACCCGGTTCTCCCAGAGTCCACGCACTTAACCACTACACCAAACTGGCTCTCGAATAATGGCTGGTTGCCAATAAAAATATATGGACCCTTCCTCTCAGCTTTAAAGATGGATGTTAATAATTACATGTAGGGTGCTTCTCTCCAATGAGGCATGTTGAAGGGTGTGGAGTGTAAGGGAAGAAATGTTTTGTTTTTTTTAAACAATTTTTATTAGGATATATCAATAAGTCAAATTATACATGCAAACTGTCATATATCCTTTTCTCCTAATTACCCACACCTTCTGACTTCCCACAGTGCTCCAACCTCCAGCCCAAGTCTTGTGCTTCCCTCTTTTCCCACTAGTTAGGGGAAGAAATGTTTTAAGATGAATTGCTCTTCAGGCCATTAAGGGAAGGAAGTTGGACTAGGCACATGGAAATATACTAGCAGAAATTGATCTTGTTGAAAAAATTGGCAAAATAATTATTCAGAGATTGCAATGGATCTTTGCTTCACTGGAGAGCAGGCATTTTCTTCCGTGTAAAAGGGTTCACAGGAAATCTACAAAACAACAAAGATACCTAAGACTACATCTTTACATGTAAATCACTGGAATGCATTAACCAATGATTGTTAGCAAATAGGCTTCAGTTTCCCGGGCTCTCTTCCCATTGGCTTTCTGCCAGGTTCCCTTCCAGGTCAGTCTAAACAATAGCACACAAGGTAAACACACATTAACCCTATAATGACTGAATTTTAGACCTTGCAACGCACATTTTTCCAAGAGATTTTACTCTCTTTTTTCACAATATTGATAATATACATTATCTAATGCTCTTCTCCTTTAGTTTGTATTTGTTTTTTTACTTCTTACCAGTAGATTTTATTATTCACCCTATGATAAGTAATTTGCATCAAAAAGTGGCAGATCTACATGTAAATAGCCGTGTAAAAGGGTTCACAGGAAATCTACAAAACAACAAAGATACCTAAGACTACATCTTTACATGTAAATCACTGGAATGCATTAACCAATGATTGTTAGCAAATAGGCTTCAGTTTCCTGGGCTCTCTTCCCATTGGCTTTCTGCCAGGTTCCCTTCCAGGTCAGTCTAAACAATAGCACGCAAGGTAAACACACATTAACCTTATAATGACTGAATTTTAGACCTTGCAACACACATATTTCCAACTATCATGACTTGGGAGAGTGCCCCCAAAAGGTGTTGGTACTTAGTTCTGGTGAGTTCTGCCACAAAAAAGTGTCTCTGTGTGTGAGTGAATGAAAGAGAGAGCATGGTTAGTCTCTATCTTTATTATTCGTGGCAGATCTACATGTAAATAGCTGTGCTTTTTTGTTTCAATCAAAGGTTAGTTCCTGGTTAGCTTTGACAGGGCTTAATGCTTTTCTGCACACTCAGCTTACTCCTGACTTTCTTGCCGTTTGATTCACAAGCATTGGAATTGGTTTGGGGATGGTTCTTCTGCATGTCCGTCCTCCCTCTGCATTTTCTCAGTTGTGGAGTCAGTTTATTTTCTTCCGCATGTGTCAGGATTTTCAAGGGAGGGTGCTGTCATCATTGATGTCACAGCATCCCCTGCTTTTTTGTGCATGCTTATATTGATATGAGCATGATATGTAATGATTTGTTAAGCAGGATCTCTGAATTCCTAGCTTTCTTTTTTAATAAGTCTCTAGCCCCTTGACCTTGCAGAAGTGCGAGGAAAAAGGCATATCTTCCCAAGCAGAGGGGCTAGAGACTTACTCCCCCGCATGAAAGCTGGGAATTCAGAGAACCTGCTAAACCTATCATTACAACAGTATATCAATATTTTATTGCCATTAAAAAACAAAAAAAACCCCCAAGCCACTTGTGTTCAGGGCAGGGGGAGGAGAAGGGAGGGGGAGAAGAGGGAGTGGACAGTCCAATAATCAAAAAGTGGGCTGGAGGTGAGTGGGAATGGACGGGACAAAGAAAACCAACAGAAATATTATACATTAGGGAAAAAGAATGACTGATTGGCTTCCAGAAGAAGATTGGGGTAAAAGTGGTCTCAAAAGAACCAGAAAAAAGATTGTGGGGGGGGGGAAGGAATTAAAATGTAGCACAAAAATCCATGTGGAAATCAGGGGTAAACCGAAGCAGTCTGGGGCCATAACCAACAAAGAAAAACATATGTGGAAAAGTCCTTAGATAGACAGAAGCCTCTTTTTGGTTTTTTGTGATTGACTTTAAACTATGATGTCTTTTTTTAGTGCTGCCCTGGAGAAAGAAACAGTTGCCACTACCAGTTCGCCACAGTCAATGTTAGAGCACCATCCTGCTGCTATCACACTGGAGCTGGATCAAGAGGAAGAGGATGTCAAGCCGCCTCCCTCCTTGATTGTGGAGCTGCAGCCACAGGAGGCCTTGGAGCAAACAGACCAAGAGCGTATGGTCCATGTCATGGAGAGATCTCCCTCAACCTCCCTGTCTTCTGTTGATATAAGAATGCTGTCTCCATCTCCCATCCCCAGAAGAGATGAATTTTTCAGGCTTGAAACCGGGGAACGATTTCGGTCCGCATGTGGGGCCTATGGTCCACAGATGCTGCAAATGCTAAAAGAAGAGCATCACATAATTTTGGAAAATCAGAGGAAAATTGGGCTGTATATTCAGGAAAAGAGGGATGGCTTGAAAAGAAGGCAGGAGCTGGAAGAAGAGCTATTGAGAGCAAAAATTAAAGTAGAGAAGTTAAAGGCGATACGACTACGACGTGATCTTCCTGAATTCAACAGTCTCTGAATATTTAGCAGTTCTGTTGCACAAAACCAGGGCTACTTCATAATTCCTTTTGATCTAGAGACAGTTATTCACTATGTTAATTTGGATGGATCAAAACCCAGTCTTGAACTAAATGAGTGCATGGTTTCCATTCTGTGTTTCATGCAACTTTGCAAAAAAAAGAAAAAAGTCAAAGCCATCTTTCACTGGTCTTTACAGCTTTTCAGATCTGAAGTAGAACCAGATCTGAGACTCTTTAAAAAGACTCCTTTGAAATCTTGTGCATATTACTGTTAGGAAAAACAAATGATAATTTATGCAGCTGTTATAAAACATGTTAACTTTTTTTCCCCTGGAACAACTCTTATCTGCCCTTCTAAATATTCATTTAATTGTGGCTCAATAAACATACACAGAGCGAGTGAAAGAAAGAATATGTTTTCTTTTTTGTAAAACGTGGTAACTTGTTGCTCAAATATAGAATTCTTGCAAAAAAAGTATAGCAAGGAATTACTGGTAGGATATTTTCATGTTCTACTGAACAACGGGAATATATATTCCCTGAGTTGTAGAATGTGATATTTTTGTGCAGTAAGTAGTCAACAATGAGAATTCTTAGTTCTGAATTTTACCCTTCTTTCCACACTATTAAAGCATGGTTGAAGATGGTATTCTTTGTTTTCACATCTGCTTCTGTTCATTGTTTCAGTATGCAGCTATGAGTGCATAATAAACTTGTGGACTTCATTGCCATAGGGAATTATAGTGGCGACTTAGTATAAAATGACTTTAAGAGAGCTTTGATACATTCATAGAGCAAAGATATTTGTCTAAGAACACAATGTGCTCAAACAAATCAGGCAACCAAACCCTGAAGAATAACCAGAAGAAAATATCTTGCCATGACTGCTCCTTTGGTGTAACATTAGACCAGTTCTAAAAAGTCCAGGCTGGAAATCTTGCATTAGTGTCAAACATAGAGCTGGCATGCACACCCTCCTAGAATACATATGGCATTATGTACAACACTATTTACCTGTGGAGGCTAGCATGTTCCTTGATGGTAAGCTTTCAAATTTTCATTGGGTTATTTCACTTGATGAAGAAAACTGAGGAATTGGAGGCTAGGCAGAAGCAAGTGACATCAGAGGCTGCATTAGAGAGAGGTGTTGCCATATGTTGCATTTGCAATGTGTTTGTCAAGGCTGCATTCCTGAAGCAAATACCTGATATTATAGTCTGTATTCTATAGCCTTTGAATGCACTTCACTAACCTCCAACTCCCAAAACGTATGTTTTAGATCTTCTTCGTGGTCTCTGTGCATCACACCCTTGGGATAGACTGCGCCTGCGCTGACCCTGCTTGGTATTGGTAGCTAGCAAAAGGGATTTTCGCGCCTCTCCCAGGTCACGCGCCGGCCCCACTGCGCATGACCAAGGAGGGGCACGCAGATCCCACCAGTTCTTCTCTGACCGCCGCGCTGGTAGGACGCCTTTCGCCTCAGTCTGCTAAGTATTAGTTTCACTTTCCAAAAACCCTCTCAAGGGAAAAAGATTTCCTCCCAACGGCTGTCAAAATGGATTGTGGAGGTGATTAAGCTGTGTTATGCTTTGGCAAAAAGACCACTTCTGGGTCCACTTCGAGCACATTCAACTCGAGCAGTGGCTACTTCCACAGCTTTCCTGAGATGTGCATCGTTGGAGGACATCTGTAATGCTGCCACTTGGGCTACTCCGCTCACCTTCGTGAAGCACTACGCCCTTGGTACCAGGTTCAGTTGTCGTACAGCAGTGGGTCGAGCGGTGTTACAGATGGCACAGATGTAGGTCCTTGGTCCCTCCTCCAGGTAAGCGTTTACTGCTTGCTATTCTCCCAAGGGTGTGATGCACAGAGACCACAAAGAAGATAGACAGGTTGCTTACCTGTAACTGGTGATCTTCGAGTGGTCATCTGTGCATTCACACCACCCGCCCTCCTTCCCCTCTGCTCTCGGCCCTTCATCTTGTTTCTTGAAGGCTGTTGGGCGGCGGTCAGAAGGAACTGGCGGGATCTGCCTGCCCCTCCCTGGTCATGTGCAGTGGGGTCGGCGCGTGACCTGGGAGAGGCACGAAAATCCCTTTTGCTAGCTACCGATACCGAGCAGGGTCAGCGCAGGCGCAGTCTATCCCAAGGGTGTGAATGCACAGATGACCACTCAAAGATCACCAGTTACAGGTAAGCAACCTGTCTTAATCTAGCCAAAGAGAGCATCACTGTTACCATTGCTCATATTGTTGCCTTTGAATTTTGGATCCAAGTGATTTGGAGCAAAGTGAGCAGTATTATTTTAAATAATTCTGAAAAATAGAACATTTCATAAGAAGTTTATCCAGCTTTCCCTGTAATGTCTAATATTTCCATTGCAAGCCGGGGGGGGGGGTGTCCAGGAAATTTGTTTCCTCCTTCCACAGGACCATCATATTTCTCCTTGCCTGCCTTCTTGAAAATGATGCATTATCTGGAAAGACCATCTTAAATAAAAGATTAAACTGCACTGTAATTCAGCAATACACCATATGAGGTTAAATTCTTGGTATCTCTTGTGTATCAGATGCTGGGAAAAACATTTCTTTGCCTGAGACCCTGAAGAATAGCCAGTCAGAGTAAACACCACTGAGCTAGGTGACTGATGGGCTGAGAGAATATGTTCATTTGGTTGTGTGACAGGTAAGAAAGAGGTGAAAACATGACCTTGAGGCTGGAGGGTACCCACTTTTGTGAGGGTACACACAACGGTATCAGGTCAACAGAAGCCATGGTTCTAGGGTTAATGTGCCATGTAAGTGTTCCATTTAAGCATAATCTAAGGAGTGGGCAGAAGTGATCCTTTACCAGCCAAGCAATTAAACGTAGCTCTCCACCTTTCTTCCCAGGCTGTGGTAGTCACTTTGGTATCCTTTCCTTTGAAGCTGCCAGCACATCTCCTCACATGGACAAACACAGGTTTGCTCTGAATAAGAAACTGACAGCACCAGCAAGCACCAGCACCCTTTCCTATCCACCCCCTCCTCTTTCACACTCTGGGTGAGAAATGAGCACGCTGTTGACTTTTCTGTCTACATCAAAGCAGGGCAAATTGCAGTTTGGGGTGGAGGTGGTGGTTTGATTTGGGAAGAGAGCAGACAACAGGATTCCGCACCCGTGCACTGGCAACCAGCTCTGAAAAGCTGTAAATTATGTACAAGCCACCATGTTGTGACTGGTTTCCCCCCCACTGAGCTACCATTTTGTGACTGGAAGCTCCCAAGGCTTTCACAAAAGTACCCTCCAGAGACAAAATCTGCCTTCTATTCTGTGTAACCTTTCCAATCTGGGATAGCAGTTCTTCAGAGGCTGTTTCTCAACTGTGCCTCGCTCTGATGCCACAGGTGAGGTGCATGTTAATTTCCCTTCAGATTCAGCATGGCAAGACGCAAGGAATTCTTAGGGTTGGTTCAAATATAGCGGCAAACAAGCTGGGCCGGGGGGCGGATGATCCCTGTGCTTGTGTATCCCTTCTCTCTCTATTGTGGCAATCTAAATTATAATTTGCGGGGGGGATGATCCCTGTACTTGTGTATCCCTTCTCTATTGTGGCAATCTAAATTATAATTTGAATGGTAATTATAATGGAATTATTTCTGTTCTTACAGTAAGCTATAGTTTGATGTTCATATCACATACATGAAATTATGGTTTACGCTGTTCACGTAAAGCAGGATCCCAAACCGGAAACAAAGCACTGTTTGCTGGTTGACAGGGAGAATGCAGACCAATTCAGATGTAATACCAGTCTGGGTTCCTGTCAAAGCAGAAATCATTATTTGGTCATCTGCAAGTGGGGAGTGTGAGCCCAAGATTCTTCCCAGGCTTGTTCGTCTGAATTGAACCTGAGTCTCTGTCAAGACAGCTTTGGAAAGTTACATCTATGCTGGGTTGGAGAGGAAAATACCACCACACTGACTCTTACATTTTACAGGGAAAACCCAAAATATTTACACTTAGAAATTCTGACAATTAGGCCACATTCAAAAATGCTTTTGCTCATGGTTTTGCAGAGGCCTGAGTTCAGATCCTCACTTATCTGTGGAGTTTTCTTATTGACATTGCCATTCTGAACAGAATAAGAAATATATTGTGAGATTGTAAGAACACAATGTGTTACCTTAACAGTACTACAGTAGAATGTAACATTTCCTTGTGATGTAACAACTTTTATCTTTTGTGTTTGTGACAAGCTCTACATTTTAATAAAAAGTAAGAAATTGGTGGCAGGCCTGTGGGGCAACTCTCCATCTCTCAGCCTAGGGCTTGCAAGGAGACCTGGGTGTGTTATTCTGAGTTCCTTTGGAGGAAGAGACAAAAGTGTAATAAAACCATGAGCCGTGTTTGTTATACCACTGGGCTGTTGAATGTTGCTGTCTTTTAAATACAAAATAATTTACCTATTTGTTAGCTGGGCTACTAGCTTGTACTTGCCTAGCACTACTGGTTAGACCAGTTTCCTGCTAAAAGACTCTTGACTTTGACGTCTGTTCAGGAAGGTCCTTTTGAATAATACTTCTCTTATGTCTCATATGTGCTGAGGCAATAGCCATGTAAAATAGGAGACAGGGTAAGAGAAGATTACCTGGATGTAATCCTGTTTAGCTTAGTCCAGTCAGCCTTTATCCTTCTTACCTTCGCTCAGGAAGTGTTGCTTTTATTATTTTTTCTCACCTGTATTCTGTTTTCTCTTTTGAGATCTTTGCTCCATGAAAGAAATTGGCTTTAATAAAGCTTGTGAATGGTTCAAGAGAGCTTACTTTCTTGGATCTTGATAGGGTAGTGCTAAATATTTCAGAACAATCAACATTGTTTTGATCAATAGGATAAATGGACTGATTATATCATATGACAATTTGTAATCCCCTCAAGTCCTTTGGATTTATTGATATTTTTGTTCCTCACATCTTCTGTGTTCACAGCAGCTTAGAACAATTTATAAGCTCTGTTAGGTATTATAAAAACATCATAGCATAAAATGTCATTAAAACAGCAGTAGCCAAGAAGTTTAGTCCCATGTAATAATTCTTAACATCAGCAAGAAATGCTTATCTAAAGAAGAATAGGTCTTGTCATAAAAGCTGTTGAGAGGTTCCAGTGAACCCCCTTTTGGGAAGCTAGTTTGCGGTGAAGACACTACCTGCTTCTCTCTGAGATTTCTTTATTTAAAATATTTGTAACCCACCTTTCTGCCCAATTAGGCCCTCAAGATTGACTTGACCTCCTGAAGAGATAGTAAACAAAGCATAACATAAACATAAGAACATAAGAGAAGCCAGTGTTGGATCAGGCCAATGGCCCATCCAGTCCAACGCTCTGTCACACAGTGGCCAAAAATACCAGGTGCCATCAGGAGGTCCAATAGTGGGGCCAGGACACTAGAAGCCCTCCCACTGTTGCCCCTCCATGACTCCTTTTGACAAAGAGGCACACAAGGGGAAAGGTGGTCAGTAGAATACCCAGACCCTGAAGGCCTTTGCTTTTTACTATTCAAGACGCACTTTCCCCCTTTAATTGATACCCTTTAGTCCTACATTGGCAACATTAATGCAGAACAGAGTTTTTGCTCTATTTATACTTCAACCCATTGGTCAGGACCCTTGGGTGTTTCATGGATCTTCACCTGCTGGGTTGTAAGTCTCTTTAGAGCTACTATTTTTACTGCTTTTTGCTTGGAACTGATGCTAGTGTACTTGTGAAGAGAGCAAGCCATGCCTCCTCTCTTTCTCTTTGTATGCACAACGAGAGAAGCAGCAGGATGAACGTAAGAGGTTGCTCAGTGTGTGAAGAGGATTTCCTTGCCTTGTTCCTATGTGCTCAGCTAGTGTTTCCTGTCCCAAGATTTCTTGGTCAGTGAGCCTTGACCTCACTGAGGGCACTCCTTTTTTCTATCATGTTATGTTACATGACTGCCTGTCACATGCTTGCAGCTTAGTATGCCCCAGTTCTAGAAAGTTAGAAAACCACAGCATTAAAGAATCCATGCTTTTAACACTTCAACCTGGCATGAGTGTACAAAAGGTGGTTGCAATACATATTTATCACTGATCAGCGATATTTTATAATCTTGAGCATTATCCCATCTGTGGTATGGTTGTTTACAGGAAGCCATTCTAAGCAGTGTGGGCCAGATGTTGCCTTAAACTGCCATTTCTGAAGAGAACTGGGACCAACAATTCATTTTATTCTACTGTAGCACTAGTCTTGTTCCATTATTAATCATTTTAAAAATTGCCATCAAGTCAAGCAGGCAAGGGATGTTCAGAGGTGGCTTGCCATCGGCTGCCTCTACATCATGACCCTGGTATTCCTTGGATGTCTCCCATACAAATACTAACTAGGGACTTCCCTGCTTATCTTCTAAGATCTGATGAGATCAGGCTCACCTGGGCTATCCAGGTCATGGCAATCCACTATTAATAATTTGATAACTGTGCAGATATAATAGGGTAGTTGCAGAGCCTTGCTGCAGTATATGTGTGAGGGGGAGCATAATGATTCCCATCCTAATTCCCTTTTATGCAACTAACCTGAGTGGTGAAATTGACTAGATGTGATGACAAACAGTTTTTTGGCCAATCAATTTCACTTCAAGAGGAAATTAAAGAAGAAACAAATGAGAACCTGCAAGGACCTGTGGGGGAAATTGCATTTCCTACTTCTCTACCATTTCCTTTTCCCCTTTCCTGGCAGCCCCCACAGCCTCTCCCCCTTTCTTGCTTCTTTTTCTCCTTCCAACTCAACAGCCAACTTACTTTTAACTGCCTCCTGTCTTAGCTCCCCCCTCTCAGCCTCTACCTAGCAAAACTATGGCCCAGTTGTATGGTGCTGGCTACTGGGCCAGGCCCACTTGCATGGTAGAGAACTCTCAAGGATTTGTGGGGAGCATATCACTTTCTCCTGTATCCTCCTCCCCACATCGTTTCCTTTTACCTTCCTCCTGGCAACCCCCATATAGAAAGATCTGTCTTGTCCATTCATGGTCATATCCCCTCCCCTTTCCCTGCCTCATTCTCTCCTTCTCAGCTGTTCACCAACCTACCTTTCATCTGCCTCCCATCTTCAGCTATATTTACTTTCTTCATTTATACCCCACCTTTCTCCAGTGGAGACCAAAGTACCTTACACCATTTTCCTTTTCTCCTATTTATCCTCACAACAGCCCTGTCTGGTAGGCTAGGCTGAAAGTATGTGACTTGTCCTACATCACCTTTCACTGCAGACTGGTGATTTGAACCTGAGTCTCCCAGACCCTAATGTGAAAGTCTGCTATACCATACTGGCTTTCATAGGGTGTTTTTTTTTAACAATAGCAAGCAGCCAGGCCTAGGTGAGTCATGTAAGTAGGGTGGTATCAAGTTGGCCAGTGGTTGCTGCCAAACATGGCCCCAATGAGTCCTCCCTCAAAGGCCAATACAGTCCTGGAAAGGCCCCTGCCCTCTACGCCAGCCTCTTACTGACAAAACCAAGCCTAGAATGCTGTAGTTGCCTAGTGATAGACACTGAGGGCTTCAGTTTCTTAAAGCTACAGGTGCTCCTTTTATCATGTGTTTTTTTTTAAATCCCTCCATGTGTGTTTTTTTAAACATATTTCAGATTTTTCTGCAAACCTGGGGTGTGTTTCAGGATTCTAGAAAGATCTGTTTTGTCGTTTCACAGCTCTGTTTCCTACATTTAAGTATCATCAGATTTGGCTGACTTAGCTGTTAGAATATACAAGTGAGGCTCCACAAGAAACTCGCAGTGAGGGTGCATCCCCCCCCCTTTTGCTTCCTTCCCCCGCCTTTACTTCCTGATTAAGAGCGGTGAACTCTAATGTGGAGAACTGGGTTTGATTCTTCACTCATCCACATGAAGCCTGCTGGGTGACCTTGGGCCAGTCACAGTTCTCTCAGATCTCTCTCAGTCCCATTCTGGGGAGAGGAAAGGAAGGGATTGTAAGATGCTTTGAGATTCCTTAGGGCAGAGGAAAGCGGGGTATAAAAACTGACTCTTCTCCCTCCCTTCTCTAACAATCTTCCACCCGCACTTTCTCCCCCCTTACCTGACAGTATTACTCCCCTATCTTTCTCCCTCCTCCATCAATCTACCCCCTCTTTCCCCCTCCCCTTCTCTGTCAGTATTTCCCCATCTCTCCCCCGCCCCGACCTTTTCAGCAGCCGGGGTTACCCTTGTGCAGAGAGCTGCCTCAGGAGCAGAGTCCCAAGAGCTGCCTTGGTGGCAGCAGGGCCCCTGGAAGCCTCAGCCATGTTGGCAGTTGAGGTAAGTCATGTGCACATGTGTGGATAATGTTATTGTTTTCAGCGGGATTTTACCATGCCCAATGTATTTTTTAATTCGTAAAGGTTTTTCTGCAAAAATCACCATTCTTTCAGCGTGGGCCGCATCTGCAGATTGAGACGCACTTGAGAAATAGATATGTAGGTGATGATAATAGGACATTATTGGTTAGTGGAATATCTTAGGCAGAGGCTGTGGTTCAGTTGTAGGGCATGTGCAGAAGGTCCCAGGTCGAAATAATAAAGCCAGTTCAAAAATTGCTCTGGGAGCATGAAAAATATGTTGGACGCAATGAGCCCTTTCTAGTAGATATCAGTGGTGGGGACAGGATCAAGATGGTTGGCTTGATCTTTCTGGGTCTGTTCTAGTGGTTCACCCCCACATGTTGCTTTTTGCCCAGCTGCAGCCTGATAGGCTGGGCCAATGTGGTGTAGTGTTTAAGAGTGCTGGACTAGGATCTGGGAGACCCAGGTTCAAATCCCAGCTCTTTCAGAGAAGCTTTCAGTCAGTCACCACTTTCAGGCTAACCTACCTCACAGGGTTGTTGTAATGATAAAATGAAGAAGAAGAAAACAATGTAATCCATTGGGTCCCTGCTGGGGAGATTTTTTTTTTAAGTGTGCTTCCAGAAAATCTGGGTGGGCTTTGGATCCATGGTCCAAGCCTTCATGATGGAGAGGCTGGATCTGTGCCCATCACATTGTTACCTGGAAATTGACTTGGTTGCCTGGAGCAACCAACTTTTTATGCTACCAACCAAGTTGTTATGCTACAAAACTGGTTTGAATTTGCTTGGGAATCTGAACACTTGACTTTGGGCCAGTTGTGGTTCATGAATCTTGGGCAAAGTTCTTCTAGGATGTCCCAGACAGCTGGTAATTAATTTGGTGTTCCCCACGGAATTCTCTCTCTTTTTGTTTTTTTTTCGTGTGTGTGTGTGTACCTTGAATCATGGCGACCCTTGGTGACTCACCCCTATTGGGGGCCTGGAGGATATTCAGAGAGGTGGCTGAATAAAGCCTGCCCCCGCCTCCCGATTGCTTGTATTCCATCGCAGTACTTGCCAGAGTCGACCCTGCTTAGCTTCCGAGATGTGACGAGATCAGGCTTGCCTGGGCTATCCAAGTCAGGGTACCCAAAGAATTCTTCAGAATTCCACTAACAAAACTGTTTTAATTCAAGTCCTTGGTGAGACAAAAAAATGAATGTGTGTCTCTCCAAACCAATTGTCTTTTCACCGCCTTAATTATGGTTGTGTCAAAAGCCTAATATGGAGAACAAGAAAAACTGAAAAAGTGACGCTTAATATATATCTTTAAAGAATCATGGAAAAGTGAACAAAAATAGTATACATAGTCATAGAAAAATATATTGATGGTGATCTCCGGAATGTCTTGCCGCTTTGAAGGAAGATCTTCTGAACAAAGATGTAGGACAAAAACTGTCTCTCAGTAATTCATATCCTCTGGTGACGTCTCACAATTATCAAAGAAGATTTTCAATGTTCACAACAGCTGTAATGTATAATAGAACCTGCCATGGGCTAAGATGATTGTAATGCTGGCGATACTTGTTCAGAGGCTGCTAGTTAGGTGCAATCCTTTTTAAAGTGAGGCTTGTTTTATGGTCAGTCCAGTGAAAACAGAGGTTGATGATGGACAAAGAGGCCTTGAACAGGCAAGCAAGGATGGGGGAACCAAGAGCAGGAGAAAATGTTGAGAAAGTTGAAGCAGGGCTACCTCAGTGGCTGGAGGGCCTTGACACTCTATGAGGCTGGGGTTGGCTATGACTCCAAATATAAGGCTTGCATTCAGCTAGAAGAAAAGAGCTGGAATATATCCAAGTCTGGAAGATGGCAGGGAATTTCAGTTCCTTCTGGTTTTTTGACACTGCCTGAACATTTGAAGTTCTGCCTTTGGGCGAAAGCATGCATAAGTATTTCAGGAAGAAAAATGAAAAACAAAACCTGGGTGCAGTCTAGAGAATACATTACTAGACGTTCAGGGGCTTTCCACCTCTGAACTGCTGCTCCCAAACCACTCACAAGTTTGGTTCTTTCTTCTCCTGTACTGTTGCCTAACAGTGTTTTGGAGTTAGAATAGAGTATGAACCCCATTATGGAAAAGAATATCTTGAATGTGTTTGTAATTTGCCAAATTCATTTGAGCTGTTCTGGATGCAGGTGATAGCAAGACACTATGATTTTATTAAATAAAATAATCTGCATCACTATAATTTGAATTACAAGGTCCTGGAAATCTTGTTTTTAACTTGTACTAAAGTTAAGGTCCCTGTATATTGGGAAGACTTTCTACTGGGGCAAAGTGTATGTCTTTGATACCTATGATTGCTGCTGCACAAAACCTGTTAAATTTGGACTCTGTTGTTACTTTCCTGCTTGAATTACTGAGTGGATTACATTTATGTAAATCAGACTTATGTAATGTGGTTTGGAAAGATTATGTCTTCCCCTTCCAAGAATATCTTTAGCTTGTCTATAAGTAATCATTCCTGCATAATGCATAAATTGCCCAAAAATATGAATTGGCTTTCCAACCGTCGTCTTCTCCCAGGATAATACCACACGTTTTATACAGGCAGACATGTTTGGATTATATAAATGTGGAGGACCAGAATGAACTATGGAGACTACGACTACTGTATTGAAATGTGCCCTTTAGATGTCTAAAAAATTGAACAGTCGTTTGTTATGAATCAGTACTGTGCTAGACAGGCAAGCAAATAAGCAAAGTTCCCCTAAGTTCCCAGTTATATATAGGATTTTTCATCTTTGGTTTTCTGCAGCTTGCTTGGGTAGCTGTGCTCCTGTTATCCATAACAAAGTCATCCTTTTAGTGTGATGGGGACTCAAAATGTTTATATCAGAAAAGGGCCCAACAATCAGAAAACAGTCCATTTATATAATACACGAAGATGATTCTTAAGTTGCATTTGTCCTTTTGTGGCAGTTGTGGATAGGAAAGTGCACATTTTTGCCCACATCAGTACCTTTTTTCTTGCTTTAGTCACCACTTCCCTCATGCCACTAGAGTTTTTTTTCATAGCAGCAACCTAAGGAACATGGTTAGTTGTGGACATGTGGATGCAGCCTAGGTAAGGCTGTGTACTTTAGTAAAATAAATTAGCCATGGGTCAAGCATTTTATGTTGATTGCAGTGAGAATTTAAATTATGGTTGTAATGTAAACAGGAATTTCTATGCATTATTGTATCTCTGTATCTGTCTCTCTGTATCTGTCATGCCTGCTTTCCAGTTCTTGACTTCATGACAGACCCCATTGATCCTTTATGTCTGGAAGCACTTCTTTCCCAACTGTTTGCCTAAGGTGTTCCTTAAATTTCATACATCTTGCTCTCTGCATGTAGTATAAGATCTTCCTTGTTGCATATATGTCTCCTACTCTGTGTTATTTTGAATCTGAATTATGCTTACTATATGAAAGGAGATTGCCAGCAACTCTGAATAGGAAGTATGCCATCTCTGGTTTCAGTAACTTACAAAAAATGGTTTCTATTATTTCATTAGATTAGATGGGAAAGCACAGTCCTTGATAGGTCAGCATGCCTAGTTAGTGTGCTAGAACAGCAGAACCAATCTAGAAGCATCCTCACTTCCTAAAATTAAATGTGCCTATTCCATAGTTAGGAGCTGGAGTCTGAAAGTTTGTAGCAGAAGCCAGCTTTGCAGGGTGCCAATTGGCTTGCACCCTGTGGCTGTCATCAAGGTTTAATGGTGAAAAATGAATGATAAACATTGTTCATAGAGCAGTTTTATGAATGAAAAGAATGGATAACCCACCTGAAGGAGCAAAGTGGTTTGTTGGTCTCAATGTCTGTTCTTTCAGTTGAAACGCAGGGCTCAGTCTGCAACTGAGGGATCTGTTACAAGCTCTCTCTTTCCTTACTGATGTATCTTGTCCCCCTTACAGGCCCAGCATGCAGAGAGGCAACGGAAGTTTCAAGGCAGCAAGAGGAGCCAAGCTGCCTCACGAAATATTTCAGTGCCGTGTGGTGTAAGATCTCAAAGAAAAAACATAAGAAGTGGGAAGGCGATGCCGTTCTCATTGTGAAGGGAAAATCCACGATACTGAAGGACATGGAAGGCAAAGACATTGGGAGAGGTAATGTCTGTCAGCATGCATGGAAGATAAGCACTGGCCTCATAATAATGCATTTTTTGAATGAAATGAAGTTTTTGTATGAATGCAAAGCCCTCAGAAATTTCATAGCCGTACCTTTGCTGGTGACTAGCTGAACTTTCCTAATGTCACAGAGAGGCAAATAGGTCTCTGTCTGCTATTTGCTGAGGTGCTCAGATCCTAGAGAAAAGGGAGAGACAAGGACCAGGTCTCCTGCTTGGGCAGAAGAACTCCCACCACCCACTGGCTCTGCACTCTG
The DNA here is from genome assembly GCF_001447785.1 of Gekko japonicus. Taxonomy (NCBI): domain Eukaryota; kingdom Metazoa; phylum Chordata; class Lepidosauria; order Squamata; family Gekkonidae; genus Gekko; species Gekko japonicus. The sequence goes on from NW_015165235.1 coordinate 2,134,042, forward strand.
CGGCTCAGCTGGGCGGTGGGGGGGAAACGGGGAGAGTGACTGGTGTTGCGGCAATGACCTGTCATTTCTGGCACAACCTGGAAGTGATGTCATTGTGTCAAGTGATGTTCTAGCATTTGACCAAAACTCTGTTTTGCCCCAGTACAATAATGTCACTTCCAGTGCATGCCAGAAATGACATCGTGGCCTTGGCACAACACTGAAAAGTTAAGTCCCCCTGTCCCCACAGTCTTGCGCCACAGTCTCTGCCCACTATGTGCAGAAGGTCTTGGTGAGCATAGTAGAGTCAAGACACCAGAGAAGGAAAAAATCCGAGGTAAGCAAGTTGATCCTTAGGCAATGTGGGGTTGTAACTTGGAAGAGACAAAGTTCCAAATCGTGGAGAGAAGAGATGCCAGCTGGAAAAGTCTGTATGGGAACTGGGGGAGAGAAGAGGCTGAGGCACCAGAAGCTGTGTTTGATTTGAAATTGTGAGCCAAGTCTTGAAGCAGCCGGCCACAAGAAATTTTAATGCCTCTATTGTTTGTCTGCTTTGTTTTTCTTGCTAACCCATCTGACTGATACTTTCCCTTTATTTCTGATGGTTCTGTAGTGGGAGTGAGCTGAATGCAGCTGTTTCCCAAAGATACACACGTCAGTTTGAAAATGAATGCGTGGGTTGTGGTAGGCAAGCCTAACCGTGTGGGGAGCTACTGGATTGTCTTGTGCCGTCAATTCTGTCTTATGAAAGTGTGACTGTAGGTGGAGCCCACTCTTGACGCTTTACCTTCATTTCCCAGAGGACACATTTCAACACTAAATGTGTCCATCTCTTTCGTAACTGCTTCACTTTAACTCACTGCAAATGGATAGAGATGAAGAAGCAGCAGTATTATAGACCTGAAAGCTTATTCATGTGAATGGGCTGATGTGCTTCTGTGAACCACAGAGAGGAGAGCAGTCAGGGGGAGTAGAGTGATCATGAAGTGTCTGATCCATATCCCAGGCTTGCCTCTTGTGCGCATTCGCCACATCTGGCCTCCTTCCACATTGTCTCTCCCACCAGTTAAGATCTGCCTCTTAAGCCCTGCTCTCTGTGCCTCTGCCTTCATAGGCGAGGTAGATTGTAACCAGAGACACCAGGGCTTTTCCTGTAGTGGCACCTCACATGGAATGCCCTTCCCCTCGAGGCTTGCCTGGCACCTACATTGCCCTCGTTTACTTGCCAGGCCAAAATGTTTCGGTTCACTCAAGTTTATAATTAAGGCTTTTCATTAAGGGGTTGATCTTTTAATGCTGTTTTAGTCTGAACACTGTTATTTTAAGCTGTCAGTGGCCTGTTTGTTTGGTCTAAGTGTTTATATTGGCCTGGGTTTTTAATCTTGAATTTTAATGTTTTAGTTTTGTTATTTTGTCTTTTATGAGCTACCTCAAGCAGGGTCCTGGAGAGGTGGCATGAAAGTTTTCTAGATAAACAAACCAACCCCCAAAATCAGCTTTCCACAAATTCAACTTACCTTCCTTTCCACCAGCATGGATAAAATCTGAGGGCTGAACTGCGTGTTATGCTAGGAGTCGGACATCTGTGATTGATCTTCCAATATTTTTTTTACATTAAGCATAGTCACAGGGGGGCCTGCTTATTGGTATCCTTTGTTTAATTCTGCCCCCCCCTCAAGTTGCCACTGACTTATGGTGACCCTTCATGGGGTTTTCAAGACAAGAGACATTCAGAGGTGGTTTACCATTGTGCCTTTCTCTGCATGGTAACCCTGGACTTCCTTAGTGGCCTCCCGTCCAAACACTAGCCAAGGCCCAACCCTGCATAGTTTCCAAGATCTGACAAGATTGGGCTAGCCTGGGCTATGCAGGTGCTTTTACAGAGTAGAAGTCTAGTCTCTGCCATGAGAATGTTACTCTAAAAATTTAACATAAGAGAAACAATGAAGACAAAGGGAAAACAAGAACAGAAGTTGTAATTTTTTTCCTCTTATTCTTTTGGCTCTCTTCAGCGATCAACACACACACAATATAAAAATATAAAATTGATAGCATCATACATTTTTCACTTCTCATAGGTACTGGATACAAAGCCAAAGACCTGGAAAATCTTGATGAAGGTCAAACTCTCAAGATTGGAGGCAAAGAAATTGAAGTGCTGGGTGTCATTCAGGAAGAGGATTTCCAAAGTGGCAAATGTTTTCAGTCTGGTGGGGAGATTGTAGTAGATACGTTGACTTTCTCGCAATCCATCGTGAAGTCATTCTGTAATCCCCTCAAAAATGTCTGCAAAACCAGCACTCAAGGAAACATGCTCAAAGGCTCCCAGAACTGTAAACCTCGTCATGATCCATGTGCACCAAGTGAGGATTTGTAACATTTCTCTGCTTAACCTGTCTCTACTTCTGTTTTAACCTCTGCTAAAGAAACTGAATGGGTAATGAAGATTTAAAAGGGTTTCTTCTTGTCCTTCACTTTTTAACAAATCAAGTACAGCATTATTACTGGAACACTACCAGTTAAGTTCATATGATGTGATATGCAGGGGTTGGAGAAGCACAATACTAGTAACAGATAAGTATAGATAGACGTTTTGCAGCTAGTCTGATTGGAAAAGATAACATTTCATTTACCCAGAAGTCACACAGTAGCCCTTTGAAATATTCATTGCTTGAACCAAGTTCTCAAAGGAAATTAATTCAGGCAAAGTAGTGTTGGGATAGATAGTATGGTGTAGTTAGAGTGTTTGTCTAGGACTAGAAAGTAGATTTCAAATTTCTTCTCAGCCATGAAGCTCACTGGGTGACTTCTAGCCAGTCACTAACTCTTGGCCTAACCTACCTCACAGGGTTGTTGTGAGGGTAAAACAGAGATCCCTACATACACCACTCTGAACTGATGGGAGGAAGGACACGTGATAGATTCCTAGATTATGGAAAGCCAATATTTGGAGTGGGGTGAAGGTGGAAACTTCCAGGTAATGTATGCAAATAAGCTGTAATGTGCTGCTGGGTGACTCTGAACAACATGCTTAACCCTGAGATGTTGAGAAGAAAGTCGAGAGTTCACCCCATCATCCAGGGAAAACCAGCTCCAGTTAACCACAGATGTGCATTTATTGATCACACTGGAGTTAGTGTTTAGCCACAGATCACTCAGAAGAGGAAAACAAGGAGAAAGATGTGTGCTTGGATTCAGAAACAATGCCTGTAATATATTATAAAAACTTTTAAATTCCTGCATTTAACATTTAAACCAATTCTTTAGTAAAAGCTATTTGATAACGTTGTAGTAGCTCCCTCCTGACATGTTACTTTGGTTTACTGAATCTTGAAGTTAAAAACAAAATAATATTTTATAGTGTTTACTAGAATTCAGCAAACAGGAAATCAGTGTTTTTCTCCCCAACTGGAAGCCAAATAACCTTTGCTTGTTAAACAATGATTTTGTATTCACAATACCTGTGTCTGAAATTTAAGATTGCTTAGTTATGCCACGCCCAACCGTAAATCACCAGAAGATGTTCAATAAAGTGGATTTGCCTATTGTGGACGTGGTCGTAGATCCTCACATTGTAAATCATCTTCGGCCGCACCAGCGAGAAGGAGTGATATTTCTTTATGAATGCGTGATGGGAATGAGGTAAGAGGACAAGAATTTTCCATAGCTCAGTTGTGTACACATTTTAAAGTGGCTTCTTTATAAATTAATTTTAGAGTTTAGAAGTTAACATTTGCCCTGACAGTAATCTGCAGCAATGCATTTAAAAAAAGAAAAGAAAGAAAGCCTTTTTTTCAAATCTTGAAATATTTGTGTCTGGCAGGCTTTCTAAAAGATCCTTAGAGCTTCTCAGTCTATGAAAGTTGCCATGAATATCCAGGCAGTAAGGTCTCAGCTCTTTAGCTGTAACATTCCCAGGCTCCTACCAATGACAGTGTTACGTGCTAGGCACGCCGCTGCTGCTGCAAATAAAGGGATGACATTGCCAGCTCACAAAGCAATGATGTCAAATCATGTGGCAAGTATAAAGGACTTTCAAAAGACGGAGGTAGGCTATTCACATTTTATGGAGAACACAGGCTGGGTTTAGATTCCCCAGCATCTGTCCTGCGTAACAGACACATGTGAGTTGTGTGGGTTCCCCTCCGTTCCTGGGCAGGTGTTGTCCAGTGTGGATTATGACTGTGGCATGTGTGGAGAAGGGGTTCTGGCCTCCCCCCCCCCATACCTGTAATGGCCCTGGGAGTAGGCTACCAAGCACTCATGGGTGGGTTTCCCCAACAGATCAAATAGCACCCCCGGAACCATTTCAGGCCAGAAAAATAATACAGGGGGGAAGGCTGTAATACCTTCTTGACATGCGCCATGGTTGCTGTCCAAGTTGGACAACTCTTGCCAGGGAACTGAGCAGAACCACCAGCTGTGACTGTTGTATATGAAAGAGGGTGGGGACACTGAGCCCAGCCTGTGTTTTCCATAATAGGTAAATCAGAGGATGCCATTTGAGGTAGCATTCTTATAGTGATCATAATGTTTAGTCCTGCTCTTAGTTCTTGACAGCCAGCGTGGTGTAATGGTCAGAATTTTTGCCAAAATCTGGAGAAGAATTCTGGAAAAATGAAGGCATGGCTGTAGTCTGTGCTATGCAGGAATTCCACCTTGAGGTGTGCTCAGCTCTCTTTCTTTCAGAAGATTATTGTCAGAGATCTTTGGCAAAAGCTATAGACTCTTACTTGTAGGCATCACTAGTAAGTATGGACTCTTGCCAAGACCTTTATTGAAAGCTTGGAGCAAGCTCAGCCTATATTATAAGGCCCAAATTCTCCAGTCCCAGGTCTAAAGGCATAGGATGCAGCAATCATGCTGGTTGAGCAAGTCTAGGTCTGGTCATGAACTGGCTGGGAGGCCACCTGGAAACTCCATGTATGCCAGCTTTAATTCCATGGGCAAAATGCAGGATTTAAATGTAGTCTTAAAAGACATGACACTGTGAATCCAATAGGTGAGCAGGGGAGAGCAAGACAGGATCCACAGATCCTGTCACATCTTTTTCTTAGCCATTTTATAAGTGAGTGTCAGGGTTGCCTGGATGCAACTTCTGATTTTGTGTTTGCAGGGGTCATTTTGTAGAAAAAGAGGTGCAGGAGCTCATTAACATAACTCATTAGCATAACTTATTTGCATATGCCACACACCCTGACATCACTGGAAGTGTGTCAGAAGGCAACACCCACCGCTCAGGCTCCACTGGACTGTTTTGGATTGCTAGCTATTGGGGGAGGGGGGGACCGTGCAGATCTGTCCTCGCACAGGAGGGAGAGCTTGTACCTGAATAAAACTTGGTCTTAAAGGTGCCACTGGACTGTTTTGGAACAGGGGGCTGAGGGGGGGCTCTGCAACTTACCTGGCTGCTTCTTGCTCTGACTGAGGGCTGCTGGGAGCAGGGGGTATGGCTTGTTGCATGTGCCCGCCCCCTGGGCTCTACTGCCGGAGCTCTGCTCCTGTGCGCTCCTGCAGGAAATGACCCCTGTGTGTTTGTAACTGTACAGGTTGGTTGGGAATAAACTGCTAGATGAAAAATTTTTTAGACCATCTCATAAGTTTCACACTGTTGGCATCCAGGAGGCTGGCACTGTGCATATCTACGGCTATAATTGTGGAGGCCCAGGAGAGGGAGACTATCCAACTTGTTTTCAGGTGGTTTGACAGGCTTGGCTGGGAAATTTTTAAAGCTGATCTGCATAAATATTTATGCCCTGCCTAAATGCTCAAAGGGCTGAAGATCTGGGAACATTAGAAAGGCTCATCAGGATGCATTCACTGTTTAAGTGGTTTCACTGCGGAGTCAGCGGTCAAAAGTAAAAGTGCCGATGGAGTTTTGGAAATCTATTTCTAATTTTCAGATGGGTGTTCAGAATTGGGGTTTTTTCTTTCTCTTTTCTATTGTAATTAAAAACAAAAGAAATGAAAAATTGGTTATGGAGAAATTAGGTCTGATATCTGAAGGCCCTGTGGGCATTCGTCCCTGAGACCTACAAAGAGAAATGGCGCCAGTGGTGCTGCCATGAATCTTTTAAAAATTATTTTTATTTATTTATTTATTTACATTTATTTTTTATTTAAAACATTTGTATGCCACCTTTCTACCCAAATCGGGTCCCTAAATATATAATTTAGTAATTTGTAATGGATGGCATCCGGAGGCTTTCAGGGATGATTCCAATTCATATACCTGAAGAATGGTTTAATGTAGTTACATTATATTTTAATATGTAGGTCAAACACCTTTTCAACATTTTCAGGAAAAACTTCCAAAGCAGCCACCACCTATATATGTAGTCCCACTCATTATCTTAGAGGAAGTCCAAGGCTCTGGTTATATATAGTAAGAGCAACGCGATACTTAGTAAAAAAAACAACTCTTTGTTTTGTAGTTTGATTTTAAAGTTGACTCTGCATTACCAAGCATAGAGTTACTCCAGTTAAGGAGGATGCAATTGGAGGAGTGAAGAAAATTCCAGCGCTATAAGATTCCCTAATTCAGTCACCACTTAGGTGATATCTAAAAGACTGAAATCTGCAGTGTGTTGGTCTGAAGAGGAGTGCTCGGTGAATTTTGCATAAAACTGCAGGAACTTCAAGGCGGTAGACTTTCCCATAAAGCGAGAGAAGGTGTTATATTCCTAACATAAGCAAAAATATGAGAAAGCTGCTCGTGTAGGATGTCTTGGGTTGTTTTAGGACACAGTTGCTCATGATCTGACGAAGTTCTGGCGTAGTTCATGGCTCTTTACTCTAAACAAATGAAATATGAAACATGGTCTGAAAAACAGAAAGCACACTTTCAGTCCTTTATTGCAGTCATAGACCAGTGGAATAAAAAGCAGGTTATGCTAAAACTTGCCTCTAACAGAATAAACAGCAGTCCCAAAAAAGCAATCAAAATTTCACTGAGTAAATGTTTGTATAAACACATCCTTGTACTGACCTAGCTGCTGTTGACTGGCTCCCTAATCAACCTGCTTTTATAAGAATTCTGCCAGCATTTAATCACTCCTCTATACCAAATATGCTTCTGAGAATGGGACATTTCCTTTGCTGCTTTCCAAATATTTCCTGTCAGAGTCTTCAAAGATTAGTACCTCACCTCCTGATAACAATTTGTTCACAGACTGTTCAAGGGAAATGTCCCTCAGTGAAGAATTTTGAACCTGGTGATTTTTGAATGGGATTAAGTATTAGCTTTACAGTTGATTTAGGCTTGAGTTTTCGTTTTCATTTTAAATTTTCTGACCTTGAAGGGAATACCAAGAGCCACCCATAGAGATCAAATTAACCCAAAGCCTAGAGTTTATGATGTTCCAATGGAGAGCATCTTCTTTCTGCCACCACCCAAATCTTCCTAAATAATCTAGTCCAGGCGGGTTACTGTTTTGGGAAAACACTGTTTACGTTGGTACATATGGAAAGATCTCTATGGGCTGGGAATGCAATGTTACAAGTACAATATTTTAAGAAGCTGATAGATTGGGTCCTTGCAATTATCATCCAATAAGGTTACAGTGCTACACCGAAGTTTTCTCTCTACAGACTTGAAGTTTGTGCTGATTTAAATGACATCATTTAAAAAGAGGCCGAATTTAAGAAGAGGAGCTCTATAATACATTTGATGAACATTAAAAAAAACTCACACAGATACATTTATGACAGAGTGAGAATAGATTGGGATCTTTCAGAGCTTTTCCTTATATTTGTCATTGTGAGGCAGGGATGCATTTTGAAACTAGTGGTTAACACAAGAGCTATTAGTAGCCATTCTGAGTTTGAGATTCCTTATATTGGATTGTTTGAAAAATACAGCAAAACAGAATTTTGATAAAGACCTCGAAACGAACTCTGGAAACTCGAGATGTTCGTCATCTGACCTGTTGATTAAAAGAAGAATTTTGGGATTTATACATCATGAATATGCCCATTTTTTGTCATTATTCTGTAAATTTGTGAACTGATTGCAGCAATTCCTTTATTTTGGTGTTTTCAGATTGCTGTGCCCTTGGTTGCATTGATTGACACTTTCTAATCAGCCTGCTTCTTAATTTAATTCTTAGTTCCCACTACTGTATTTTCTTGTTTCAGTTCATTAATGTAAGTGAATACATCACTATGCTGATGGTACAACTTTGGCTTGAGGCCCCAATGGGGCAACTTGTTATATACAGAGCAATTCTCTCTCTTTTGGGCTGAGACAAAAGAATTTGTCTTTGGGGTACATCCCAAGCAATACCAGTGGGCCTTTGACAGACCAGGACCTTGACAGATGCTTCATTTTAGTTATCTGGATATAATTTTTCAGAAAAAGGGTCATGGAATATCTCTTTATTTGTTGCTAACTGGAACATTTCCAGGTCTTTAAAAACAGCCTTAAACTTTTCTGGAATCAAAAGGGGGGATTTGACTCCTATAGTGCTTATGTATGTGTTTCAGAAATCATTTTATCAGTCAGCGTACAGGGTTGTGATCAGGGGTTGATGGGACTGGGCCAAGTGGAAATTCCACAAAAGAAATTTTTAGGAATTCTTTGAAGCCCCCAGATCACCTCCCCATATATGAGAAAGAAGCAGGGTTTTCAAGAACACTTAAAGGGTTCTGCTAAATCAGACACAAAGTTCCATGTAACTCAGTATCCCATTCTGTGTTGTGGCAAACCTGGTGCCTCTGAGGAGCCTACGAGCATGACATGAAGACAGTACTTAAAAGCCAATTTGTTATAGTGGTTGGAATGTCGAGTACTAGGGTATGAAAGACCTGGATTCAAAATCCCACTCAGCCATGAAGTTTGCTGGCACACATCACAGGGTTGTTGCGAGGACAAAATGGGGACTGAGAAGCATGTCTAAGCTCTTGGGAGGAAAGGTGGGATAAAAATGCCTTCTAGATGGCCTTCACCAGGAGTTTCCCTCTATCAAGTAGTGTTAGCATTTAGTGGGATGCTGCCTTGAGCATTGACTTTTCATGTAGCTGGTATGCCTGATGTCTATTGGTAGATCCACCATAGATATGTCTATATGCCGTTTTAAAGGCTTCTATATCTCATGGTACTGAATTTACTGCCAATACGCTTCATTAGGGGAGGGAAGGTGGCATCATATAGCCCAAGCTTGTCAGATCTGGGAAGCTAAGCAGGGCTGGTACTTGGAAGGGAGACCACCAAAGAAGACTCTGCAGAGGATGGCCAACCACCTCTGCTTCTCACTTGCCTTGAAAGCCCATTGCAGGGGTTGCCATAAATTAGCTCAGACTTGATGGCAGTTTAAACACATACTCTTCATTAGGTGATCCCATGATCTAATGTTATACAAAAGGGGGGGGGGACTCCTTTTCTCTCTTTATGCATTGCTTATTTTCATAAACTTCCATCATGTCTCCCTTTAGTGGTATTTTAACTAAACTAAAAAGGCCCAAATGCTTTACTCTTTCCTTCTAGAGAAGATGGTTACCGTGTGTTCTGGTAGCCTACAAAATGCAGAGTACCTGACTGCTCCATGGAAAGAGTCTGTGTGCCTGCAACGAGCATGGACATATCCTACTGCTTTGATATTTTCCTCCAACTTGGCCTCTTCCTCCAGTCAAAATGCTGATCATTTTGTATAGGTCATGGAAGGGCCTGCCATCACAACCTGAATCCCCTCACCTTCCATGCAATGATTCAGCTCCTAAGCAGAACATCCACATTAGTCTGTAGCAATGTTCCCTCTAAGCCGTGGTATCTTGTGAGCAAGAATTCTACTTTGTGAGCTACTGGCATTAAAGTTGTGAGTGAGCGATTTGGCTACAGCATAAATTAAGTTTGCTCTGGAGCCATCCTTCCTGAGCTAAGACAAAAATGTGTGGGCTGGAGGCTAAAAAACTGTGAGCTAGCTTACACTAACTCAGCTTAGAGGGAACCCTGGTCTGTAGAAGTATTTTGTTCAGAAGGCACTGCACTGCACTGTTACTTGTCAATGTTAATCTATTCTTTTTTATCTTTGTCTCTTTTCCTGCATGTTATCCATTTACCCTTGGTGAGGTGTACCTCTTTGGTTTTGCAGTAAATCTGAATATTTGTAAACTTAAGTGGATGTATATTTAATTTTAACAATACGGAGGTCAGGTATTTGTTCCCTTTAAAATGTATGAAAATATAATTATCACTTTGTAGAGTGAACGGTAGATATGGAGCTATTCTTGCTGATGAAATGGGCCTAGGAAAAACGCTGCAGTGCATTTCACTCACCTGGACTCTCCTGCGTCAGGGGCCGTATGGATGCAAGCCGGTAATAAAACGAGTTCTGATAGTCACTCCAGGGAGCCTGGTGAAGAACTGGGGGAAAGAATTTCAAAAGTGGCTGGGAAATGAAAGAATCAAGGTGTTTTTGGTTGATCAGGTGAGATACTGAGGGATAATGTTCACATGCTGCCCTAGATATTTTCTTTGATATTTGTTGCATTGTAGTTTTATTCTTATCTTTTGACAGGCTTGAGAACTTAAAAAACACTTCTACCCCAATTTGTTAGCAGATTTGTTTTACCATTTGTTTTTATTGTTCTGAGCATTTTCTTTTTGCTATTTCATTGTGTGGGCCAATGCAGTCTGCACATAGCCCTCTATGCCTATCCAAACCAGTGAGATTCAATGAAGTTAATGGAGCAACTGGGTTTTGTATTTCAAATTTTGGCTCAGATTGTGTGCAGGAGGTAAAAGCACTCTGACTATCCTTGAGAAATAAGGAGCTTCTAAACCTCTGCAAATTAGGACTTTGAGATTTAGGCGTGTCCCATCCCCCCCCCCCCCCGCGAC
>NW_015165235.1:2144878-2147394 GCF_001447785.1 Gekko japonicus
TGTAGGGAAGGGGTATGAAGGGGTGTGAGAATGGGCACAAGAGCACTGGTATAGGAATTTATTTATGTATTAATTTCGATTTATATCCAACCTTGCCCGCTTGTGCTTCCTGCTGTGGTCTTGCTTCAGTCCATTCTCTCAGTCTCCTCCCATAATATTGATGGATTACCCCAGTTGGTGGAGGAATGGAGGGCAGTAAAATTGCAACAGTGCCCGTACTATGAAGAGCTTGTGAAATATATGGCATATCTGTTTCTGTGGAGTGTATGTGACTCTCTATAAGAGTGGGAACATTTGTGTGTCTATACATACACAATCACTAATTTATTTCAACTGTTGTCCTCCGTGATCCACAGAGTTTGATAGTTCTCCTTACTATCTTCAGGATCACAAGGTGGAAGAGTTCATCAGTTCTCCCCTTTATCCAGTCCTGGTTATTAGTTATGAGATGCTTCTACGCTCCTTGGACCAAATTCAGAAGACGGAGTTCAGTCTCATAATCTGTGATGAGGGGCACCGTCTGAAAAACACCTCCATTAAGACCACCACTGCCATTGCCAGCCTATCTTGTGGAAGAAGAATTATTCTTACAGGTGAATACTTAGGAAATCTTTCACATGTCAACAGGTGGGCCAGTTGATCAACTCACAAACTAAAATCAAGAACAGAAACAAGCCACAACAAGTAGAGTAAAAAAACACACTCTCACTGACGTTTAACCCCTCCCGTCTGTGGTTCCTACTTATTATTCTATTGCCAGTTTTAATCTTCTTAATTGTACTCTTGTGTGTTCCATAGTAATGGGTCACATGGCCTGTTCTATAGGTTGACCTTCTTACCTCGCTATGGTAAGAATCAGGAGGCGCCAGCCACAAGTATCTCTTTAAAGGCAAATTTTGAGGTTGTGAAATATCACATTGTTAATTATCAGTCCCAAAGAATCAAGAAAATGTTGAGTTAAGCTCCTGTCAAAGAGAAGGCAAAATGTTAATCTAATTCTAAATTAAATCAAGGGCATAGCAGTATTAAGAATTTTTGAGGTTGAGATAATTCTGTAGCAATTTTCACTCTCTTGGTTCTGCTAATGAACATCCTTTTTCTGTGCCCTATAAAATGTTCCCTGATATTGAATTACTCTTCCTTGGATATCAGAGGAGAAACACAGCCTATTTCAGCCTCTGCTGCTTCTGTAGAATGTTGATGACATGCTGCTATGCATCTATTGTCCTGCCAGTGCTAGTAGCTCTGCCAGCCTTGGAGGAATGCCTGAATAATGCTGGCAGCTGGGTATGCCAGAGCTATTTCCTACTCAATTCGAGGAAGAATAACTTGCTGCTGATAAAGTGGATCACAGCCAGTGAAAATTTATTCAGGGTTTTTTGGCAGGATCATGGCTAAATAATAGAGCTTTGCATGCAGAAGGTCCCAGACTCAGTCCCTGGCATTTCCAGTAAAGGGATTTCAGGTAGCAGATGTTGAGATGTTCTTTACCTGAGATCTTGGGGGCCACTGCCTACAGCCTACACAGGACTGTCTGCTCTAGATAATACTGAGCTAGATGAACCAACAATCTGGCCTGGTTTAAGGAATCTTGTTCATATCTGGCTGCTATGTAACTTCCTGTTTATCCTGACCTTTTTGTGTTATAGTTTTAGTTTTCCAGACCCACCTCCTGCTTTTTTCTGACTTTCTGTTTAGACCCTGGCTTTGATACAAGACTGTCTCTGGACAGTCTGCCATTTTGCCACTGGCTTCCCAGTAGATGTGACATCTGACCTGTTGAATGGGAGATTGTTTAAAATGAACAAACAAGTAGGACTGACGTCCAACATAAGAAGCTACCCCAGTTGTTTAGAAATGGTTCATAGCACTGGAGTGTGGCTTTTTCATGACACTTTTCACATGTAATGATGAATTTATATGACAGACAACGTCCAGTTGGAAAAACTGTCAGGCTTTTTTTTTTAATTGGTTTTTATTGGTATATTAAAAACAGACTTTTGTGAATGGCTATTTGTATGTTCAGATTTTGTGATTCTTTTGCATTGCAATGAATAAAATTTAACTTAATTCAGGAAATGGTACTTTTCGGAGAGGATGTAAATTCATATTTGATTATATTTGTGTCTGCCAAGGTACTCCAATACAAAATGACCTGCAAGAATTCTATGCATTAATAGACTTCGTAAATCCTGCAGTACTTGGTCCGTCGTCTGCATACAGAAAAGTATATGAGGAACCTATTATCAGATCACGAGAACCTTCGGCAACAATGGTATGATGTCATCACTAAAATCTGAAAATGAGAAATTGGGATTGACTGTGAAATCAAGGGACATATTTATTCATTTATTAATAATAATTTTGTCCTACACAATCAACCCTTATGTCTTTACAAGTTGGCTTACATTTATAAAACATACAATCAAATACAATTTTAAAAGACTAAAAATATATTAAAACAACTCAGTAAAAACCCTCAGCTAAAAACCTGGATGAACAGGAAGGTTTTAGCT
>NW_015165235.1:2147472-2183044 GCF_001447785.1 Gekko japonicus
GTGACCTCCTACCTCACCCCCACAAGTGTGGGCACACAGAGAAGAAGGGGTCTTGAAAATCTTAACTGTTGAGCAATAGAATAAGGTGGAAGGAGACCTTTTACATATGCTGGTCCCATTTCGCTTAGGGTGACCAGCACTTTGAATTGGGCCCCAAAGAAAATAGGCTGCTGCATAAGATAGAACTGGGATAATGTGATCTGTATATTATTACCCAGGCACAGATAATAATCTAGCTGCAGCATTTATTTATTTTTAATAACATTTTATTAATAAATGCAAAGAAAAGTAGCAATTAACAAAACAGGTAAGTTGGAGTATACAGGAAAAGAGTGCTAGAGTTGCTAAAAAGAGTATTACATTTTCAAAGTTACAGTATCAGGTTACCTTTTATCAGATCAATGAGACATTCACATCTTACTATAGGTTTAAATCATTAACTGTAGTAGGGATTTCATCTTACTATAGATTTAAGTCATTAACTGTAGTAGGGATTCCCTGATCCATTAAATAATTCACAATAGGGAACCAAATCATAGCATGATCTAAAGAAGATTTGTATACATCTCTTCCATCTACATTTTCTGTTATTTTTGACATTATATAGAACTTCCAAAGTTTAGCATGCCAATGATGTTGTTGAGGACTTTTAGTGTCTTTCCAAAATAAGGCTACTGCATTTTTGGCTGCTGCCAACAAAATGGCTATTCTTTTCATAGTACTACTAGATTGTATATGCATTTGCCATCTATTTAATAGTATATGTTCCACTGTGCATTGTAATTCATAACCAGTTATATTTTTAACCTGAGTTATTATTTCTTTCCAAAACTAGCTGCAGCATTTTTCAATAACTGGAGCTCCTGAACCATTTTCAAGGGCATGGAAGTGACTGAATCTTATCTCTAGCCTCCCTCACCATGCATATAAAAAGGGCACTGTTTTTAAGCTATACAGGGTGTGAAGAAATGCTATTTTAGAGTAGAGCTCTGACCTGAGTAAGACCTTTACCAGGTGTTTTAAAAGTTTTTCTCTCTGGACAGGGAACAGGCAGGGAGGGGGAAGTCAGTTCAACAGTTTTCCAGCCTCACCTCAGCTACCTCTTAAGAAATGCTAATAGGTCCAGCTAGAGTCAACAGGAAAATCCAGCCCCCCCCCCCCCGCAGGAAACAGAGATTTGGAGGTATTAAAGACTAGAAGGAATTCAGGAAGAAACTTCTGAAGACCTTAGGAAAAACTTCTTTGACCCAGCCTGACCTTGTCAGTGGGTGGAGAAATAGATATGATAAAACTCCTTGCAGCAAGGAGGAGGTCTCTTGTGCTGAGTTCATCAGAGCAGACAGAACTCTTAACTGAGGTCTGGAGGAGGCAGCCATTGCCATATGCTGGCCTGGATGGCTGAAGGAAGCTGCAAGGTAATGGAGATTCTGTAGAGATCTATAATATTCTAAACTAAGGAGTCTGTACTGTATTTTACAATCTGATAGGGCATGTATAGAGAGAGTTACAATTGAGTTTTACCAATTTCTTTTGCATCCCTTGCTCAGTCAGATGCTGTGCAAAGATTATGTTTGTAAACATTTTCTTTTAAATAAATACTTTATAACTTTTGATGCTGGTAGTAGTTTTCTGTACCACATAGACCTACACTGTCCTGGACAGGGTATTTTAAAAGGAGCACCAGGGGGGAAGGCAGTCAGTTGGCAAGCGGCTATTTCCCCAGTGGTGCACAAGGCAGTAAATGGTCCTCATGGGCAGTGGGAGACACAGAGGCAAGGACTCAGAACTCGGATGGGAAGCTGGGAGTCTTGACCCTCCCAGTGGGCAATTCCTACAAAGGTCAGGTGGTGGTGGCGGGTTACCGGAGAGAGAGAAATGTCTCTCCTGGTGCTCGGAAAACCTTGGAGGGCAGGGTGGAGTAGGACTGTTCCACCACAAAGGGCATGAGTTTTTAAGCTGTACAGGGCTTGTCATTTCCAGATGCAGATTCTAAATTTCATTGATGCTACTTCCTGCCACTGTCTTAAGAACTGGGAACTAACCAGATTATTTAATGGCAAAAATGTGATATTTCTGTACAGTTTTGAAGAATGCAGCTGAGTACTGTTACATAAATTGAGAAATGCCTTGAAGTGGAAAAAATCCATTAGTTAGGAATGTCAGGTCTACATTTGAGTTTTACTGATAGCCTTGCATAAGTCACTTTATCCTCATTCTTCCCATACCCCAAATCTATATACCAGATATAAATAAGTTACACTGAACAATGCCATATAGATCTTAGGGATTGGTAAGTGCTGGCTAGCTGCTTCTGTGTGTGTCTGTGTCTGTGTGTGTGTAAGCCTAAAAAGCTTTGGGGATAGTGGTTGTATCCAACAAGATCCACTCACAGAATGGAATGCGAAACAGAACCGTTTCTCTGTCCCCCTGAGCTGCCCCCAAATTTTGTCAATGGACCCTATGGGGAGGATACAGGAGGCAAAGTGAGGATCTAGAGTGGGAAAAAGGAATCAGCAAAATTCACTGTGCCTCTTAGAAATGCCATTCTATCTTCAGAACTGTGTGGATGGATACCAGCTGGAGTTTCAAAATAATTCAACACAAATGGTTTTGTCTAGCTTTAACTCTTCTGTGATGGTTGCCACAAGCTAATACTGACAGTAGCTCCAGAATGCCCTTCATTGTGTTGGATGATGTGTGTGTGAGTGAACCACCACCATGCACAAAGAGAGACTCCACCCCCTGCAGGGTCTTCATCTTTGGACCAACTGCTCTCAGGAATGCAGGGCTAGTTTTGCATACACTATAATAGCGTCCTCAGGCATTCCATAGGAATAAATAGAGGCAAAACATGCTTGTTGTCCCTGGTGATCCTAATATCTTAATTTTCCCCCAGTTCGCATTTCTCCCATCACTCTAGAGTGATATGGATCTACAGGACCAGCTTTTAGAGAGAAAGAGAGAATTGTAGCACAATTCAATTGAGCCTGCTCACATGACCTAATTTGACCCTCTGTTCTCTAGGAAGAAATTGAACTAGGGGAGAGAAGGGCAGCAGAGCTCACCCGCTTGACTGGACTCTTTATTCTCAGAAGAACCCAAGGGACTATCGACAAATTTCTCCCTCCTAAAGAGGAGAGCATCCTTTTCTGCCGTCCAACAGCACTGCAGCTTGAGCTCTATCGAAGGCTAATACATTCTCAGGTGGTCAGATCTTACCTGCAAGGGAGTTTAGAGAACAGCCCACAATTAATATGTATTGGAGCCCTGAAAAAACTTTGCAACCATCCCTGGCTTCTCTTCAAAACAATAAAGGTTTGTATTGCATATGGTTTCCTTGCAGATTTGTCGACAACCTTTTGGAAAAGGAATTTTATGTCTTTTAGACCCCCCCCCCCCAAATTCAAATCAACTAAGTTCTTCTGCAAAATCCATGTTATTCTGCAGCAGCCAACATATCCAGATAGCCAAAAATAATGGACCCATGTAAAAACAATTGACTGTATTAAAGAATTAGTAATATAACAATGTAAATGATCACAGAAGTACATAGAGCATTTCATGCTATGCAATACATATACGGAAGAGTATATATAAATATAATCATGGCAGTGCAATATGTATATTGTAGAACAAATGTCATATGGAACAATGGATATACATATACTGAACTAATGTGCCTGATGAGTTCCCCAGGCTCTTGACACATTTTACACAGGTAACTTCCTCAGATATCCATGCTCAGGAATTAGTTATTCCACTTTGTGAAGAGAGTATTAGTGATATTCACTTCAGACATGTGATCAAACCGGTCTCAATGTTTGCCAGTGTGAGGCATCCATCTGGCAACCTTCTTTTGCAAAGAATGAAAGGCAGCATAACGATGCAGTCTTGTGGGGCAGAAGTTTTTGTGGGCCCATTTTTAATTGGATTGGGGTTACCAGTAACCTGGAGAAAAAATGTCTTGCCCCTTTGACAGAGACTTAATGGAACATTATTTATCAGGTGATGTTATTTTCTGCTGTGCCATGAAAAGCTTCAGCTGCCTATTTCTACCCACTGGGCTTTCGTGAAAAGGGTGATTCATTTTTTTCTCCCAGGTTGTTGACAACACTATGCTGGATGCAGGAAGTGACTAAAGAGAGCAACTGCACCATTTGAAAGCTTCAGAAAGCTCAACTTTGGGAATCGAGAAAATGACATGCTAATATCAGTTCAGTTCCCTGCAAGCTTTATGATCTGATCTGATTTGTGCCCTTGGTTTTGCTCTTTCCCCCCTACTCCTCCCCCCCCTCTGTTTCCTCTCAAATTCTTGAATAAAGGACATCCTGAGATGTCAATATTAGTTTATCAGGGCCTTGTACAAAGGAGTATTTTCTCACTGTGCTATACTACCAGTAATAACCAAGATTCCTTTAGAGCCGTGTCTCTAATGTGGTGCTCGAGGGTGCCATGGTGCTCTCCAAAGTGTTTTTGTCACCTACTTTCTCTCTCTCTCAAACCATCTGTTCCCCAAAGCAAAGAGCCAGTCCCCCCCCCCTTCACTGGAGCAGGAGATGCTTCCAGAAAGTACCACTTTTTTGTCTGTAGGGAGCCCTCTCTGAGGAAAAGCTGCTTCCATTGTATGAGGATGTTTGTCCTGGAGAGCTGACAACAGGCCATAGAGTTCATGGCTCCTGACGTTGCCTCTTGGCACTGGTATTTGGAGGTTTACAGTCTCTGAATGTAGAGGTTTCCTTTAGTCACCACGGCTAGTAGCCATTGATGGACCTATCCTCAGTGAAACCCTCCTTTAAAACTGAGGAATGTGTCTGTATTTTATACTGTTTGCAACTGAAGAAATGTTGTGAATGCACAAAGCTGCATTGTGCTGAGTCAGACCTTTGGTCTGTCAAGGTCAGTATCATCAGCTCTTAACTGGCAGTGGCTCTCCATGGTCTTTCATATCACCTACCACCAGATCCTTTTAACTGGAGATGCTCTGTCACTGAGTCGACCTTTCTTTCCTCACTGATTTTTCTGTCCAGGAACCCCTGCATATGAAGTAATTTGCATGGACTCAGACCATTGGTCCATCTAGGCTAGAGTTTTCTCATCTTGAAAAGCTTCTGCCAGTTAGGTCTCGGTCTGGGGTTGTTCCAACAGATCCCTGCGATCATTAGCGGAGATACCAGTGGTTGAACCTGGGTCCCTCTCCATGCCAAGTCTCTGTTCTGTTTTTCAGTTTGTACACAATGGCAAAATTTGGTTTGATGTGAAAGTGGAAGTAACAATTTTTTTTGCCCTGTGTACATGACAGGAGGGGTGGAGTTCATTCGAGCAAGTCTGAAGTTCAGTTTTGCTTGCCCTGATATCTTAAATCGTGGTCAGACGTCCCAGAAAAAAACAGGGGCGGGGGGGGGCGGAGTGAGGCTGTTTCCTCCAGAGGAATTTGACCCGCAGTTGCACGATCACAACTCCCTTTGAAGCTGTGGGCGCAGTCCGTCAGAGTGTGGTCAGACGTGACTGTGGGTGAGTCTATTTTGTGTGTTCCGTTTTCCCCCCATGTGCTTAACCGAGGGATAGATGAATCGCACCTTTGCACTGAGGGCTCCCTATGGAGTTTGCGATGATGCACATACTGAGAGGGGAGGAAAAAAGAATGGCATGGAGTTGGGATGGCCTAATCAAACCATCCCAACTCCATGAGAGCGCGCTGGAGCGATCAGACACAGGAAAGTCCGTCCGTGGCCCATCGCAACCCATTAACTACTGGATTTCCCCCGGTGTCTTTTAACTCCACTTCTGCGGCAGAGCAGAATGGGTTGCCAATGCTGTGGGGCGCTTCCCAGATGTTGTTGTCTGATCACGCCCTTTAAATCCGCCTGGCATTCGCATCTCTGTCAGGTCTAATTGTGCATATGATCACAGCCTTAGCTATGCCTTTGTGCCTTGCACAATAGGTGGAAATCTGCAAATGGCCCTTTCCCCATCACTGCATCTTTATGCCAGGAAAGGGCTCACCTGCTGACTCTTGTCCATCATGCAGCTGTTTAAAGGCACAGAGCCTCCTTTTGAACCTGCATTTGGTTGGTTTTATTTTAGATCCAGTGACTTTATTTTCTCTTGATTTTAGAACAGGTGTGTATCTCCTTGCCATAAGGTGATGCCTGAACTGACTCACAGAAATACAGATGCCCGTGTAAGACTAGCCTTCAAGTGGTTCTTTCCTTAATCGTTTTGCTGTATTCACAGTTTTTGTCTGTATCACTGTTCTACCCAGGGCAGGCCTGGTTAAATCATTTACAGCTCCTATGCATATTTTAGGAAAGGCTTGTGGCTATCACATTTGGAATCTTTTAAAATCTTAATAAGAGCCACCCAACTTTTCCTTGCTTTTAATAGGAGAAAGACTGTAACCCAAATTGTGATGAACAAGAAAAACTGAATCTCTACGGGGGTCTGCTGGACATTTTTTCTCAAGAATATACCCTGGCTTCTTTCTTGGAAACAGACTCAGGAAAATTGCAGGTTCTGACACAGCTGCTGGCTGCCATTCACAAACAAAGCCCTTCAGAAAGGTAGGAGAGAGGTTTTCTCAGCTTCCCTGGGAATGTGGCTGACTCTTTGGACTTGAGACACTTTCTTTCAGCTTATCATTGAGACGTTCCTGAGTGCCAGTGTCCAGTTTGCATGGCAGAGGAGGGATGAGAGCCCCATCATGCTGGCAAAATCTAGTGTGTTGGTCAAGTGCTCCACTCAAAAGCTTGATGGCACAACTTCATATTGTGTGTGTGTGTGTGTGTGTGATTGACCCTTGAAAACAAGATCACACAAATCAGTCCTCTGCGCAATCAGGCATTCATACAAAACTCTTGGTATGAACAGCAGCATAAAACGTTTCCATGTCATGCCATCTTGTTCTCAACATTTGAAGACCCTCCCCTCTTCTGTTTTTATCATCTTGCTGGATAAAAGAGGTGTTCAGATGTTGAGGACAAAATGGCGTCAGATGGAAGCACCCTATGCCTGATTGCTCAGAGGAGCACTTTGTATGATCTCTCCCCCCTTTTGCACATCATTCTGGTGAAAATGTCTCAGCTTTCTCAGACTTACAACCATTATTTTTCACTGTTTATAACAGCATTTACCAAGGTTAAATTCAACTGTTGGCTTTTAAGACCTTGGTAGATTCATAACAGTTGTGGTACATACCGTCTACTCATGTGCCCCGTCCCATGTGTATTGAGGACACTGGCCCTGCCTCCTGTTCATGACTAAATTATTTGTATATAAGGCCCTGCTCCTTATTCACCTCTTGTGTGCACAGTGTCTCTGTGTGTAGAATCCATCCCGTGTTTGGAAACTTTGGGAAAGCAGTATGCCCCAGCACAGGGACAGTTAGTGTGTGTGTACACAGTTCACTTGCTGGTAGGCACTGCGCTCATGTGAGGTGATGACATTGTACACGGAGGGGGGCAATATGTACAGTTGTGATCTTGGAGTGGAGACCAGCCTAGACCAAGAGCAGCGCTAATGTGCTTGGTTGCAAGGAGAGGGCTAAGCTAGCTTCTCCCATATGTCATGTATACATGGCGACAGTCACCTGATCAGCCACAATCCTCTGGTCTAATCCTGTCTAGAGGGTTATTCACTCTGTGCCCTATAACTTCTTGGTCTTGATGTATTTTCCCCCCCCCCCCCCCCCCCCCCCGTGTGTTATAAACACGAGAACACTCAATACAAAATGATAACCACAAATAAAGGTCAACAGTGTTATAGGTCATTATTCCTCAAAAAATAATTCTTGTAATCTCTATAATTTTCATAGTCAGGTGGTTTTATATATGTGGCATTCTGCAATGATATATACAATATAAATAAATAAAAATGGTTGAACATTGTCCTGAAGTGTAAGGGCTTTTTTTCTGGGAGAATGCGGCAGAGCGGAGTTCCGGAACCTCTTCAACAACATTCTTTTTAAAATGTTTTAAGAGTTCATGAGTTTTCAGTATACAGATTGAAAATTTAATTTCCCCCTTGAGAGTTTTGGCACCTCTTTCCCCCAAAAAAGCCCTGTATTCTTGTATTTGCCATTTCTAACTTGGTATCATCTGCATAGTCCTTCAGCATACAGTTACTATTCCTTGCAAGTCCCTAACAAAAAAACATGGAAGGAAATATGCCCTGAGAATGATATGTAACTTGTTAATCAGTTGTTTCTCTTGATATGAAACTTGCTTGGAAAGCAGAGATGTAATATCATAGAGCTCCTACTGTTGTTGTTGTTGGTTATTGTAGCAAAGTTGATTTTCAGCTTAAATTTTGCTAACTCCAGGCACACCTCTTGATACACACTGGTGGTCTTCCTGTTCATATACTTGGAGCTTGTGCTCAGTAAACATGGTGGACCCTCATCCGCCAGTAACAAGTCATTTGTATTCTGGTTTGATAGAGTCGTTGTGGTATCTAATTACACCCAGATGCTAAATGTGTTGCAAGAGGTTTGCAAACGTCATGGCTATTCCTACACAAGACTTGATGGCAACACTCCCGTCTCCCAGCGACAACAAATCGTTGATGGTTTTAATAGCAGATTTTGTCCAGCATTTGTCTTTCTACTGAGTTCAAAGGCAGGCGGTGTGGGCCTGAACCTCGTTGGAGCATCCCACTTAATTCTGTATGATATTGACTGGAATCCAGCCACTGATATTCAGGTATGTTGCAAATGTTTATATCTGGACAGAAATGTCATTCTTAATATGCAGTGATGCCTTAACAATACCAATACTTTTTCAAAGCTTTGTTGTGATCTGAGGTTCCTATTTTATATGCAGATCTGTGGAATGGGTAAGCTGCATGCTGTGCTAAAGATGAATACAGATGCATCTAGCTTGTTCTGTTGCAAGGTTTCTCTCATATGCATCCTCTGAAATTGCAAATATGATGCTCAATGTCTAGTTTAAAGAGGCAATAGCAGTTCAAAGGTGGTTTTTTAAGAACAATTGGAAACCATAGTTTGCCACACTGGATGTAATGGCAAACTGTGGTTTGCCTACAAACATGGAGGGTGTGAGGGAATCCTGATACACAATGGGAGGCTGGAATATGCACATACAAGGCTCATACTGACAGATATGTTTAGATCAGGAGTCCCCATCTTCTGAGTATGTCGGGACCTTTGGAATTCTGACACAGGATGGTAAGCACAACTGCAAAATGGCTGCCACGGGAGACAATGTCAGTGGCAAAATGACTGCCATGGGAGGCGGAGCCAACCACAAATAACAGGGAGTGAGGTTATGCAGAATCCTTCAATATTTAGGTCAGAAGCTCTGCTTAACAGGATGTCTTTTACAAATGAACATATTATTTTAAAGTATTTTCTTGCATATGTGTAGCTTACTTTCAGTCACATACAATGTTCCCTCTAAGGCATGCAGTCTCTTGAGCAGAAATTTTACCCCGTGAGCCAAAAGTGGTGCTGGCTTTAAAACTGTGAGCAGGCTAACATTTTTTAAAAAAACGTTATTTCAGTGTACAAACATACAAAACATACAGACATAACATATCTACTATTATCATTTGTATTGCAAACCATATATTTATATTAAACCTATTTATATTTATATGGAACATACTATATGACTCTTTCAAACTATATTTTAGAAATGATTTCTACATCATAGCCATGAACAGTATCAAGTTAGCTAAGTCATCCTAGCCTCATGCCTTAGCCTTAACTGAGAATCCTGGAATTTACAGAGCTGTTCTGAACTGAAATTGTGCAGGAGCATTTAGCAGATTGGAAAAAACCACAGGAAAAATATAAGGTGCATTACTGCTTTTTCCTAAAGCTTGACTCGGAGGAGGGAGAAACTTGCCCATGGCCTGCGGTCCTGCACGGATCCTGGCCTGGGTGCTCCAGCCAGGGCAGGTGCCAGGTTTTTTTGTGCACTAGGTGAGGCTACCTTCTGGCACCCCCCGCCCCCCGTGCGCCCACCAATTTTCAAACTAGGAAGAATGAAAAACACAAAATTTGAAATCGTTAATTTCTTTTTTTTTAATTGTGAGAACAAGTAATACAATATCTGATTTTCCCCAACTCACTGGTGTGTGCTTCTAAACCCTGTCCTTCTAAGCCAGTTTGGTGCAGTGGTTAAGAGCGGTGGACTCTAATCTGAGAACTGGGTTTAATTCCCCACTCCTCCATATGCATCCAGCTGGGTGGCCTTGGGCCAGTCACAGCTCTGTCACAGCAGTTCTCTCAGAGGCCTCTCAGTCCCACAGGGTGTCTGTTGTGGGGAGAGGAAGGAAAGGAGATTGTAAGCTGCTCTGAGACTCCAAGTCTGAATAAAGAAGATGCGTAATACTTGGGAGGTTGGATGGCTTGGCCCTGACTTGATCATCAGAGAGGCTGTTGAACTGGGCTTGTTCCTGGGCCATTTAGACTATCCAGTCAGCCTGCTTCTCTTATACACAGAGAAGTCACCCACAGGCACACACAAAAGGGGTTTCTTTTTGTGAGAAACAGCCAGAACTGTCAGGAGGCCCTCTTCTGAAAGTCTTCTGACTTCTTCCCACAGGGAGAAAATGTCTGCATACCCCCCCAAACCCCAGTTAGGGATGCCACCCTCCAGATGGGACCTGGGGACCTCTTGGAATTACGCCTCATTTTGACTACAGAGATTAGTTCCCCTGGAGAAAATGAATGCTTTGGAGAGGGGGCTCTATGACATTGTGCCCCACCTGAGGTCCCTGTCCATCCCAGGCTCCATCCCCAAATCTCCAGGAGTTTCCCAACTTGAAGTTGGCAACCCTCCTCCCCCATCCCCTTCTGGTGGCCAGGGGGGACCTGGCAACCATATGCCCAGTATTACACAGGGCAGAGCGGTGAGAAGACCAAGCCGGTCTCTGAATGGGTTATTGCATTGTTTTCCTGGTGCCCTGTCGCTTTAAATATAGAAATGAACCCAGATCTGCACTCCCATTTAAAGTAAAGCCAGGCCACCCACCCAGGGTCCAGCACGGCCAGGGAACAAAGCGGGTAGCCACCAGGATCCCGGCTTCTTCTGTGCACTCAACCGCCAGCGCCAGGAACCAGCAAGGGGCTTCTTGCTGCTGCGGCGGTGGCGAGTGCGCCCTGCCGGAGGCAGCCTCGCACTAAAGGGACGCAGGAGGGCGGGGAGAGGAGAGGAGGTGAGCTAGGCAGCAGAGGGATGGGAGCTGCTCATGGGTGAGTGGCGCAAGGGGGCTCTCTGTGTGGCGGTGTGTCTCTTCCTGCCCAGGTGAGAGCGGGAGAGGGAAGGATGGACGCACAGGTGCCCCATTCTCTCCCCCACCTCTCCTCATCTCCTTTTGCTCGCCCGCCCACAGTGCTGCGAAGATGTACCTTGGCCTGGGCCTGCATTGCCATTGGGAAGGGAACCTCCCGCCCCTGTGCTGTGAAAAAAATTGCTGCGCTGATCGGGGGAAATTGGTGCGCCAGCACAGCCTGGCGCAGCTAAAACGGAACCTAGGTCACATAGTAAATATCCTTGTGCTGCAATGGCAGCTGCTGCCAAAGCAATTTAAAAAAATCTGCATAGCCAATCAGAAGTTCTGCTGGTCAAAAGACCATTAGCCCCACCCATTTTCCAAAGACATTTGGCAGGTGTCAAGAAAGGTGTCAGTGGGCTCATGGCACCCACGGGGACCACTTGGGGAACCCTGGCTTAGATCAATCCATATTATATAATATATGTTATTACCTGAATTCTCTTAAATTGCTTTTTAAGCCACTTGTAGTTTAATAATCTAGATTAAGGGAAATACATATGAACCTTGCCACATTTCACAAAGTCCATGGTATAATCTCAGTGCATATACCGGGCCTCTGAAACTGGCTCACATGCTTCAGGGTTAAGGATGTTCTAACTAGGGATGGGCATGAACCACAGAAATCGAGGTCCCTTTTGGTTTGTGATTCGTGGGGCCATATGAACCTTGACGGACCTCCCCATTTACCAAACTGATGCAGTAGAACAGCCCCCCTGTGGACTAGAGATGCTGTGGGAGGAGAACCACATGCAGATCCTGGGGTCATCTTCTCTTGCTCTGGAGCGGTTTAAAGTGCGCCACGGGAGTAGAAGCCGTGGCAGCCAGGATTTGCCTGTGGCCGGGAGAGCCCTCCCTGCTGCACGCAGATCCTGGGGTAAGCTTCTCCTCCTGTGGCATGGTTTAAAGAGCACCACAGGAGAAGTAGCCATGGCAGCCAGGATCTGCCTGTGGCTGGGAGAGCTGTCCCGCCACACTCAGATCCTGGGATCGCCTTTCTCCTGGCTGTGGCGAGCCATGGCCAGGGAAAAGTGGGGAGGGGATCTCCCAGGAAGGGTCTCCCTTTCTCCAGGCTGCAGTGAGCCTCAGCCAGGAGAAAGTGGAGGTAACTCCTGGAAGGTATTCCCTTCCACCGTTCTCCTGGCTCCAGAGGCGTTTCACCCTCAGCTCGGGCTGCCTGGCACAGCCCTTTTAAACAGGCTGCACAAGGGAGCCCAAGAGTGCCTCTTTAAATGGGTTGCACAAGCAAGCCCAAGACAACTGGGCCAGCAAGTGCCTTCCAGGGGGCACTTCACCCCCACCTTTCTGCTGGCTGTGGCTTGGATAGGAAGGGGTTAAGTGCCTCCCAGGGGGCATTTCACTCTCTCCTTTCTACTGGCTGCAGCCCGCAAACAGGAGGGGGTGAAATGCCCCCCTGGAGGCACTTCACCCTTTCCTTTTTGCTTGCCGGGGAAAGCCATGGCCAGCAGAAAGGAAGGGGTGAAATGCCCTTGGGAGGCACTTCACCCCATATTTAACCTTCTGGTTTTGCTCCACTCCCCTGCTTCGAAGCGGTGGGGAGAACCAGAGGGTTTAAAAGGCTCCACCATGGCAGCCAAGATCTGCCTGTGGCTAGGAGAGCCCTCCCCGCTGTATGCAGATCTTGGGATCGGGGGGGGGGGAGTCCCCCTCATTGCTTTGACGATTAATTGATCGGTGCCAAAGTGTCTGCCATATGAACCTCCATAAAAACAGTGGAGGTTCATTGGAGGTTTGTTGCGGGCACGATCACAGGACCCTCAGCTCATGAACCTGGCTTTTTTGGTTCGTGACAAGGTTTGTGCCCATCCCTAGTCCTGACACTGAAATGCTACTTGCACAGAGTTCCTTGTGCTGTCTGGGGTACCCCCCTCTCTCTCTCATGAACTAAGCACCCTGGCAGTTTGATTAGCAGAAATCAGTTTTAGTTTAGATGTGTATATATCTAGGATTGTGCATGTGAATGCCACAATTTCGAGTTAACGCCAATAAAAGCACAGAATGTGGTCACAGCTGCTGAATCCAGCTACCTGAGAGTTTCTGCTTTCGTTTTTAAACAAAGGCAAGTTTCTGCTCCCTTACAGTTGCAAAGATGTTCCTTCCTGGGCAAAGTGCTGGTCTTAACCTTTAAAAAGCCTTTAAGAGCACACTGCCCAGAATAGCATGGGGGAATGCAAATCCCCAGATGATGCTGAATTGTGTGGGCATTTATAGGGTGATGGTTGGAAGCCAGAGGAGTTGCCAAATAAGATTCCCAGTGGTGGCTTCAGGGCCCTCCGTAGCACCTTTCCCTTCCCGTGGCAGAATAAATGAAGCAAAATAGCACAGGTTATGCTCATTAGCCAAATTTATTCAGGGCATTGAGTTCAACCTTCTTGGTGCAGAATCACTATGTTCTTGTCCACAGCCCATATATATCTGCATATTCAGTAGCCTTTCAAAGATCTTTACTTGTCTCACTGTCTTTCAGGCAATGGCCAGAGTTTGGAGAGATGGACAGAGGCATACAGTACATATCTACAGACTTCTGACTACAGGTCTGCCATGTTATAATTATAAATGCTACTCAGATTTGGTTACTACAAAACGCAGGCTGGAAGCAAACTAAACAGAAAATATCTTTGTATCTGGCTATTACAGAATGTTGGATCAAGGTTTCCAGATCTGAGTTAATATGCATGTTTTCAATGCAGGTACAATTGAAGAGAAAATCTATCAGAGGCAGATCAGCAAACAAGGTCTGTCTGGGGCTGTTGTAGACTTCTCCAAGGGATCCGAACACATCCGTTTTTCTGTTGAAGAACTTAGAAACCTCTTTATACTGCATGAGGATTCCGAGTGTGTTACCCATGATCTGCTGGAATGTAAATGCATGGGAAAGAAAGATGATCAAGGTGAGTCTTAGTTCATATCTGGGTCCTTTCAAACATGGTACACAATTCAGATCACACTGGCTGAGAGATGCAGAGCATGAGGAGCAAAGTTTCCTTCTCTATCTAGTTCTGTGAGAACAGCTGCATAAAAGTCCCTTTCAAGTATGCTAAGGAAGCCATGCTCACTGCTGTTTGGTGGCCCGCATAGGAAGCGATCCTCTGTATTCTCACTTAGTCACACACACCCCTACCTTGAGCAGTTGGGAACTTTCACATTGTCTTACATCTTCCTGTCTGAATCTCTGTATTACTCTTGGTTCAAAATTGTACTAGGTTTTTGTTGCTGGTGTTTCTGTTGATTTTCCTCATTGGCTTCTTCTGGGATTTTTTCCCCCCCAGGACTTTCAGAAGAGCTATCTGTGCAGGAAGACGGCCAGCTTGGCCAAAGCAATGGGAAACCCCACTCCCAGAAAACCCTGTCTATGTCACAGCTGATGCAGTGGAAACACTTGTCTGGGGAGCAGGAGAATCTACCCGGTCCCTTCCTCAAAAGGATGAAAGGAAATATCACATTCATTTTCCAAAATGTGACCAATTGAGAGATGCCACCTAAAAAGGGCAAGTTAGTGCAATATGAAATAATAGGATTGCCAAGGATTGTTAGGAGCATTTAATAGGTTAATGTTTTTTTATTCCTAAATAAATTATGATTGGGAGAAAAAAATCTCGTCGATTACTTACGTTGACAATCTTCTGCCATGTCGCCCTGGAAGCTGACCCCTTCCAAGAGTCTCCTTTCCATTGGGACCAGAAGGGCATTTCATATAATAATGTGCGCTGTTGTGTTACCTGGGAAGATGAAATGCTTCCCCCAGACAGTACAGCCATACCAGTGTGATTGTCATGTGCAGTGTTCTGCCTGTCTCATATGCATCTTTGGTATTGCCAAATGTCATCGCTCTCTACACTGTGAAGGATTTTGCTGTTAATTTTAGAAAATTTCAGTGTCTCTTATTAGAACCACTGCTGTGCAGCCACAGTGCTTAATGTGTTAATATCACATAATCTGCCGCATGTATCATTTGGTCCCACTGCTGTCATGGCTAACCATAGTATGCATTTTCAGTATGTGTCCATAGGGATGCAGGTTCAAATTCTACCTTTTTCATGAGGTTGTGCCAGGATAATTTAAGAAATGTTGCAGGAGTGTTCTTCAGCTCAGTGGAAGAGCTTCCTTTTGCCCTGTAGGACCCCTAGTTTGATCCCCAGCAGCTCCTGTTCGAAGTAAGTAGAGTCCTGAAAGATCCCATCCCTGCCTGAGATCTTGGAGAGTTACCGTCAGAGTCAATAACCATGGGTTGACTGAGCCAAAGGTCAGATACAATATAAGGCTGTTTCGTATTACCATACCCCCATTTCCATGTAGTGGGAGAAGAGATTTTTGAAAACGCTTTGGTATGACGATATTCGTTGCTTTCTCTGGAAACAGTTTTCTAAGACCACGTCTCTTTTTGCCACATTTGAGGCCGTGGGTCTCCTAGAATTCACAATAACCTGAGCCAGATACAACAGAAGTAAAAGAAGAAGAGAAGAGAAGAGATTGGATTTCTAGAGCAGCTTACAAACTCCTTTCCCTTCCCCTCCCCACAACAGACACCCTGTGAGGTGGGTGGGGCTGAGAGAATTCTGACACAAACTGTCTAACCATCTCATCCTTTGCCATCCCCTTCTTCTTTTACCTTCAACTTTTCCCAGCACCAGGGTCTTCTCCAGGGAGTGCTCCCTTCTCATTTGGTAGCCAAAGTATTTGAGCTTCAGCTTCAGTATCTGGCCTTCCAAGAAATAGTCAGGGTTGATTTCTTTTAAGATTGACTGATTTCATCTCCTTGCAGTCCAAGACACCACCTTGTGTCAGAATTCGTAAGTGTCCCAAAAAGGTTGGGGGACCCCTGTGTTTTACAGTGCATATGTGCCATAACTGCAAGCAGAAGGCATAGACGATCTCCTATATACACTTGGGCTTAGATTCTAAATTTTTCTACTTACGGAAGGCATTTTCACCTGCAGAAGGGGCAACTTTCTGCCATTTCCCCTTCCCACTGAAGCATCTGGGCACTGCGGCACAGTTTCAGCTGCTGCAGGAAGTGGGAAAAGTTAAATAGCTAGTTTAGATCAGTTTTAGTCATTTCTATATGAAAACATGAAAATGTTTTGGCACATTATGTTGCCATTACTCTAACCATATGTATACCGAAAGAGGTAGTGCTCAGCTGAGTTTGCTTCTATACATTACTTATCAGAGTTAATTCTCAATAAGACTGAAGCAATTTCGCTTTTCCCCAGAGCAACCTGATGGTGGCAGCAGCAGATCATAGGATGCAATACAGCTGGCGCGAAAATGCCCAGGAGTTGTAACAAGCCTTGCAGACCTGTCTGACTTCAAAACTATATTAACATGTGTCAACTAATCTCTTCAAGGTGGGGCTCATGACCATCAGCCCCCTTAGTTTTATTCGTTCGCCTGGTTTCTTATTCCTTATTTGCTGCTGCCTTTACAAAAAGCAGAATTGTCTTGCAAGGCTAGACAACATTACCATGATATGAGCATATATAATGAAAAGTTTATGCCACAATAAAGTCTTTAAGGTGCTCCAAGACTCTTGGTTGTTATCACACTGAAAGGATTTCACAACAGCCAACAGGATTTGTCTCAGTACACTCTGTGATTGTCTGTTTTAAAAACCAGGAGATGGCTGACTAGTTTTGGACTGTGGGCCAGACGCATCCTCTAAAGTAATTTTTTTGGCTTCTGGTGGCTCTGCCAAAAACATTTTCAAGCTGTAAGATACAGAGTCTCCATTTTCATGTTACCTCTTTTGGATTCTGTTTATTCCACATATATGAAGATATTTATACATATCGCCTCAGACCATGCATTTTTAAAGGTGGAAGGGCGTTTCCATTGGTGGGAGAGCACTTTTATTCACACACCCATTGTGGACCCACACTCTAAGCTGTTTGTGAGGGTCTCCTGACCCCCCTCCCCCCCCAGAACAGAATTTGGGTGGACTTAGAAGAAGAAGAAGAAGAGATTGGATTTATAGCCTGCCCTTCACTTGGAGTCTCAGAGCGGCTTACAAACTCCTTTCCCTTCCCCTCCCCACAACAGACACCCTGTGAGGTGGGTGGGGCTGAGAGAACTCTGACACAACCTGCTCTGACACAACCCAAGGTCACATCAGCAGGTGCAAGTGGAGGAGTGGGGACTCAAACCCGGTTCTCCCAGATTAGAGTCCGCGCACTTAACCACTACACCAAACTGGCTCTCAACACCAAACTGGCTCTTACTGGGCTGTAGAAGGAGGGAGAGGCAGGCAAGTCCCGCTCTGTAAGGTCCATTCCATTTGTAGATATTGTAGGATCCAAGCTGGTGGTTTGCCTCAGCACAAGCTTACAGGATGCTTACTCCTGGATGGTGCCTACATGATTATGAAGCTGACCCTGCCGGCTTCTGGAACACTGGACAGGATCCTAAGACCTGCGAATCCAGCTTCATTCCAGGAATGGCTCTTTCCTGTCTCCTTCCTGCAGCAACTGGCACTCCCACCCCAGCAGCTTTGCCTGAGGGATGCCCTGGAAGGCTGCGTCTCAAGGGTAAGTTAATAAAAGTGGCAGGGTTTTTTCCCCCCTTCCCCCTTGCACAAACGTTTCACTTACGTAAGGACTGTTTTGGATCCAGCCCACTGCCTGGAGAACAGAGTGGCCCATACGCCTTCAGAGGCTGGTCATCCCTATTAGAAAGAATGGGACTCTCCAGTACTTTACACATTTATTTATTTAATTTGCTTTATATCCCGCCCTATCCTGCAAGCGGGCTCAGGGCAGGTAACAATATACAGGTTAACAACCATAAAAGCATTTAACGTAAAAACTAAGACAAGTTTAAATGAACAGGTAACAGCAACGATGGCAACAAGACAGAGAATTCAAACGCCTCCTGCAGCTGACAGTCTTTTAGCGGGGCCAGTTTGGACGAAACACCGTGACAAAGACTGTGCACAGGGGAGGCCAGAATGGATTGGACATCCGCCACCTCAACCAAAGGCCTGGCGGAACAGCTCCATTTTGCAGGCCCTGTGGAACTGTGATAGATCCCGCAGGGCCCTGATCTCAGGTGGGAGCATGTCCCACCAGGCTGGGGCCAGGGCAGAAAAGGCCCTGACCCTGGTTGAGGCTAAGCGGACGTCTTTCAGTTTGGGAGACTACCAGGAGATGTTGGTCTGCAGAGTGTAAGGCTCTATGGGGCACATACAGGGAGAGACGGTCCCATAGGTATGCATTCCAGCGGGTATCGTGAAGACGGCCTCTCTCCAAGCGCCACGCTCTGTCCCTGATCATGGAGGAAGGAGGAAAGCCATTGTAAAGCAGTCCCCTGTATCCCAGAGTCAGCGAGGCGGTGGATCAGAAGATCATAATCGACCATGTCAAATGCTGCCGTTAAATCAAGAAGCAACAGCAGCGCTGACCTGCCTCCATCCTGCTGTCTCCGGAGGGCATCTGTGAGGGCTACCAACATGGTCATTCTCAACCTGGTCTCTTTTTGTGGTCCCAATATACCTTAAGTGTCTATGCAGAAAATCTCTGAAGTGTTCCTAACCTCCAGTTCTACCTTCTAAGCGGCCAAAACATATCATTTCACCCTAGTTAGTTTTAAATGCCCTGGCTCCCTCATTTTCTTAATTGTATGCAAAGTGCTGCAGATGAATGATGCAACATGATATATCTATGCCCCAAAGATTTCCTCACAGGCCAAGAAGATGAAACGTTAATAGTTCCTCTTGTTTAGAAAACTGTTTCTCTAATGGATGGAAGAGAACCTAGGCACGCTTAAACCTAAACTGTATATATCTCCTGTTCACACACTAATACTCATCCCTAGCCAAGCATAAAAACCACAAGCTCACATGCTTCAGAGCATGCTTTGAGCTCTCACTGAACATCATTGTTATCTGCTGTTATAAAAATATTTCCAGACTTCGAGCATGAGCAAAGGAGTGGCAAATGTGCCCTTTGGTGACAATGCAACTTTCCCTCCTCCACCACCACTGGCTGTCCACTCAAGCCATCCTATCTGCACGCAGCGTCCCTCTAAGGGTTACCGTCCAGCCAGGGAATGTTAAACTATTACTTGGCAGGGACTGTCATGGTGGTGTTAGGGAGGTAAATAATGTTTCCTTTCAAGTCGTTGAAGCGCATGAAAACAAAATGATGACTCTCATTGGATGTGGTGATTCAAATGTACACTCATTTGACCCTTGGAAATAAGTGCTCTTCAGAATAACAGCCGCTGGTTGCCAGGCGGCAGCACCCATCATTTATGAACGAAAAGAGAGAATGCTGTGTCCTCCACTTGCTGTCAGTACCATTACAACGTGGGGAATTCCAGGCAGGAATCTGCACACAGCCTTTTGAGATTTTTATGGTCATGATGAAAGAGGTATAAATAAGCCCATCCCTGGTGAGTTCATGCAACCAGCATGTGTTTTCCAAGAGCAAGGAATGGTAAGCCATTTTTCTTCCAGGCCAGTCAAAATGACTGAGGGTGATTTTTAAAAGAACTGCACAGTTGCAGGGAAAGTAAGTGTAACGGATCACATCCTAGAAAAAAATAAGTGCTCATGCACTTGCAGACACACCACTCTCCCGCCCGACCTATTCCCTCAACAGACGTCTGAGATCTCCCAAAAGCTGGTGTTGGGTTGTTGCAGCAGCCTCCCGGGCATCAGTGCTCATTGCTCTTCCACCAGCAGAGTTTCTGCTGATGGAAGAAGCTTTGTGGGTTCAACAGGGAAGTGGGGACAAGGCTGCTGATTCCTCTCTTCTCCGCAGCCCATTTTGCCCCATCTCATTTTTTACAGTAAGAGTAGTTCAGCAGTGGAATTGGTTGCTGAGGAAGGTGGTGGCTCCCCCTCCCTGGCAGGACACACCCTTGTGAGGGATGCTTTAGGCTGACCCTGCATTGAACAGGGGGTTGGACTAGATAGGCCCATTGGCCCTTTCCAACTCTCTGATTCTATGATTTTCTCCACAGGCATCCTGTGACTTTCAGCATCAAGTTTTTTGAAGGTCTTCGAGGATTTCTAGGGAAGGCACACATGGGACAGATCCACCATCTTCTCGCAGTTGGTAGCCACTCGGCATGAAAAGATGCCACAGCAGGTTCTGAACCTATAGCAGAAACCTGATTCTTCCCAGCTTTGCTTGGCAGAGCAGGCTGAATACGAGTTGTCAGTCTTGCTGCTCCCACCGTACATTAAGAGGGTTCTCTGCCATTAAAAACGTTTTGCATCTACATTTATTTGATTTCTGCTTGCCTTATTACAAAACAAAGTGTTTCAAAGCTGTCTGGGAGGCAGGAGATGGTTTCATGACATTATGGGCACTAGCCAATAGCTGTCCTCCACAGGTCAGTCTGTCAGGGTTCCCAGTCAATCACACTCAACACCAGGTCTGCAGGAATACCAGTTTATTGAGATAGATAGTACTTGAGACACCATTAACGTCTTGTGTCAGGAATGACGAAAGCTACGCGGGGCCCAGGGAAATACCATCTTCAAAGGAGACCCCCTGACACCCCCAGGCCAATGAGCAAGCACCTACAAGCGTGGGCTACAAGCTCACACAGCAGACCAGAAGAGTTGTTTAGTTAACAACACTCCTGTTGTCCATCTGTTCCAACAATCTGTTTCCAACAGGGGCTTTGGGGAAGCTTGTGTCCAGGGGCTAAAGGCAACAGCCTTCCCATGTTACCAACATATAGTATTGAAAGGATGGCCTCTGTGTTCCATTTAGAGTTCTTGGCTAATACCTGTTGATTGCAGAGTTTGTATGAGCAAATATGTGAATCTTAGCAAAACAGTTATCTGCTTTCCTTGGGCACTGCTTCCCTCTCTTTGAGTTTGGTGAGAAGCTGCTGCATGCATGCTGTGAGATAACTGGGGGCCATTCAGGCCTTTGACTGAGGCAGCAGACATCCATCTATGGCCTCCCTGAGGTGTCTGTCACTCTGTTAACAACTACTGGCTATAGCCAGGAACCTCCCACAACCAGAAAATCTCTTTGCTACCTTCTGTGACCACCATTTTAACATTTATGATGATGTTTTAAATTTCATTTTATTGTATTAGCTAATATATTTGTATAAATGAAATGTTGTTATCCACCCTGAGGCCGCTTCCGGGAAGGGCGGGCTATAAATGTGAAGACATAAATCATATAAATTCATTAATGCATGCATGTTTATCTGATGATTTATGGATACCTCTCAGCTGAATTTGTGAATGGCCTGTATCAGAATTTTTTTTGTGAGTGGTAGTGAGAAAAGACATGAAAGGTCCATTTGTAGTGACTGAGTGTCATGGCTCATTCAAACATTTATTTATTCAGAATCAGACTGCCCCCATAGCTCTCCAGAACATCACTGTTTTGCAGCCTTGCTGGAAATCCAGGAGGGTAGGAAACCTCCTGAGGTCTTCGGAGAGGCTGTCCCAGTTGAATAGAGCAGTTGCTGCAAACGTTGGAACCCAGACTTGTCAAACGTGCCTTGGACCAGTAGGGGACCAACAGTAGACCCTGCTGGGAAGAATGAACCTGCCACACGGGGACATGCAGGAAGAGGTGGTCCTTCAGATATAAGGGTTCCAGGTCTTGGAGGGATTTAAAGGTAAGAACCACTGTCTTGAAGTGGACCTGGAAACTAAGAGTTCCTACCAAGCTAGCCCCACATAACAAATGGGCTGTTGCATTTTGCACCAGTTTTGGATCTTCCATGTTTTCTTCAAGAGCTGCCAAATGCTGAGCATATTATAGACATGCTACAGTCAATTAGGGACGCACTTGCCTATGTACTTTGGTTGGTTGGGGGATGGGGTGGAGTAGTTAACACAGCTGAGTATTGCAGAAACCCTGCACAAGATTCCACCTCCTGCTTTCTGCACTAGTATTAAAATCCTAAACCTAATACTGGATGCTTCTTATTGGACATGTCCCAGTAGTGGTTTGTTATCAGAGAGCTGGGTCATAACTAGACCAAGAATCAACAGTGTTAAGCTAAGAAACTTAGCCATGGATGCTGTTCTTGTTCATGCAAAGCCCCAACCTGACTGGGAAGCCTTTACAATTCTTGCTGAAGAGGGGGGAACAGAGGTTGGTCTGTGGAGGCAGAGTCCTTCTGGAACTATTGTAGCTGTGTTAGATCACAACCGGAGCAGAGGTGTCAAACTTTGTTATGAGGGCTGGATCTGACATAAAAGTTACTTTATTGGGCCGGGCCATGTCTGCCATAAAATGAAATGCCAGGTACTAGAGATATAACTTTTAAATGACACAGGCAAACCCAATTAACAATATTATTTTTTAAAACTCAAAATACAAACAAAAGCAATTTCCTAGGAGTGATAGCAATTGATTTACTGGGGAATCCAACAAAAGCCCCAATAAATGTATTTAATCTTATGCAGGACTAGGTTTCCCCCGCCCCAGGGATACCATACTCACCCGCTAGACATTTCCTTTCATTTCTTGACAGCTTTGACCACACACACTTCACCGTGTGTGCCTGCCCACCTGCTCCCCCCCCCCAGCAGCCTCCTCCCTTTCCTCTCTTGCACCAGTTGCTTGCGGGCCGGATAAGAGCCCTGGACGTTTGATACCCCTGAGCTATGGTTTTCTGGTTCTGTTCCCAATAACGCCTGCCATTTTGCTGGATGCAAAACGCAGTCCTTTCTACTCTGCTAGAACGCTGGCATTCTGCACCAGGAAAAACAGACTGTTTATAAACTTGGACAATTAAATACATTTGCAAAAATGTAACCTGCTCAGGTCACTTAAGTTCTGCATCGTGATCACCAGAAATCTTGCTCATACCTCCCAACCCTCTTTCTGCTGGCATCTGAAACTACACAAGGCATTTCCCCAACAACTTTGATGCCTACTGTCACTTCCTTAAAGATTGTTTCAGAGGGTAGTCATGTTGGTCTACAGTAGAAGAACTGGACTGGAGAGGGGCTGTGGCTCGGTGGAAGAGCCTCTGCTTTGCATGCAGAAGGTCCCAGGTTTGATTCCTGGCGCCCCCAGTTAAAAGAACCAGGCAGGAGGAGTGTGAAAGACCTCTTCCTGGAATCCTGGACAGCCATTGCCAGTCTGAATAGACCAATGGTTTGATTCAGTATAAGGCAGCTTCCTGAGTTTTTAGATTCAAGTCAAGTAGCTTTGAGAAGGAATAGATTCAAATCTAGGAGCTTTGATTCTCAAAAGCTTATACCCCAATAATCTTTTTGGTCTTTAATGTGTTACTGGACTTTACTTGAATCTAGCTCTTCCTTAAAGATTAAATGCTTGGGTTTTTTTAAGAGTGAAAGTAAAGTTTCTGCTAGGCAAGAGTGGGATACCTTCCAAGGTTTGTCTCTCTCTCTCTCTCTCTCTCTCTCTCTCTCTCTCTCTCTCTCTCTCTCTCTCTCTCTCTCTCTCTCTCTCTCTCTCTCTCTCTCTCTCTCTCTCTCTCTCTCTCTCTCTCTCTCTCTCTCTCTCTGTGTGTGTGTGTGTGTGTGTAAGGCCACAGCCTATTTAGGGTGCTGAAACAATTGACAAAGAATACAGAGAATGCCTTGCTGGAAAAGTCTAGGCATAAAATCTTGATTTCATAGATTTCTTTCCAAGAATGAAAATTCTTTCAGTTCAAGGTTCAGTGTAGTGGAAAATACAAGGTCCAGGCTGATGTATTCCAGATAAGTCTTTGTAGTCAAGCATCTCGGCAGCTCCTGTGTTCTGAATGTGGAGGGGCTGGACCCCCAGCAAGGGGACATCCGGCTGACTGGAGAAAGATCTCCTCCTTTTACAGAGAAACCTTGGTCAGGGGACAAGACGACACGTCTTTCTAAGACTGCTACTGCCTTGGAGGAGTATTTAAACACTTAAACGGACTCTCATGTTTCACATTGTTTTTCCACTCTGCAATGCCAACTGTCCAATATTTACACCATGTGGGATTACTGAAATAAACATTCTTGCAAGATAGCAGCCAATGTGATCCCATTCTGTAGGCTACAGTAAATCTGAAGACGGGTTTCCCCTTACACTTCCAGAAAAGGAAGGAGAACTGCTGCTGTCAAGATCCCTTTGAATCCTCTGAGTGCTTGGCGTTTTTCCTCTGGTGATGAACTGTGAGGGAGAAAAGGTGTGTGTGAAAGCAATTGCAACGCAAGACGATTTGTGCTTTGCAACCAGTTACAGAAAAGGAGAGAACAGACGTTTGTGTTCTGTACTTGAGAGATTCTTCTATGAAGATGAATCTATATCTGTGCGCAATTGAGTCTGAGTCCAAGTTTGAACTTTCCGTAGAAATGTCACAGTCTGCACCTGGTGTTACATGGACTTTTGGTACCACCAGTTACAATTTTGCTTATACTTATCTCTCACACATACAATATAATACAAACACATCTGTTAACTGAGCATATATTTCATGCATCAGATGAAGTGGGCTTTCTATGATATTTATGGTGCCACAAGACTCTTTGTTTTGCAAAGATAACAAGATAACCCCACCATTTTGAGGGCGAAGCTGTGGCTCTGTGGTGGACCATCAGCTTTGAATGCAGAACATACCAGGTTTGCTATCCAGATAAAAGGGTCAGGAAGCAGGTGAAATAAAGGATCTTAACCTGAGACCATTGAGCCTCTGTAAGTTGTATTTGGAGCCAAGTTTTAGCTGAGAAGTAGGGTATTAGTAAAACCAATAATAAATACCATGCAGTGTACAAGCAACAAGAAAAGACCCAGGGGCAGGGGTCAAATGTACAAAACTGTGTATAGCTCACTTCTCTCTCACCCAAGAACCTGAGGCCCTGTCCCACTGAAGACAGAGGACAGCTGAGAGGCAGGACGTCCACTCAAGAAGGCCTAAAGCCATTCTTGATGCTTTCCGGGCACAGTGAATGCAATTAGTTTTACAGGACAGCTGTGAAGCTGCAGCATTCCCCACTCGACCCCAAAGTGGATTGCCTGTCCACTGTGCCCCCTTGATATCCCCTTTTGCAGCTGAATTGGGAAAGGGAGGCCAACTGGTTCTTCTCTGAGGGTAGGATTTGGCTGTCAGGTCTCCAGCTGCTAATCCCTAGCATGCTATTTCTATGATATACAGATAATAATCAAAGACAAAAAAAGTTCATTTCCCCTCAATACAAAACAGCTGAGTCAGGGAAAGCCCGGGAAAGAATGGTGAAAACAAGAAACTGATGCAGTAACAGATAAGGAAGACCATCCGCTGAGAATCATCAGACGATTTCAGCACCAACCAGAGTCTGTCCATACTAATTCTGCTGGTACCAAGTGTCCCCCAAGTCCCGCAGGAACCGATTCTGTTTTAGCAGATGG
The DNA here is from genome assembly GCF_001447785.1 of Gekko japonicus. Lineage (NCBI taxonomy): Eukaryota > Metazoa > Chordata > Lepidosauria > Squamata > Gekkonidae > Gekko > Gekko japonicus. Next base: position 2,173,092 of record NW_015165235.1, read on the forward strand.
CTCACATTCTAGGTCAGCTAGTAATAAGGAACTGCCTTCACCAGCTGTTTAAACCACATTTCAGCTTTCAGTCCGCCACCGCAACACTGAAACACCTGAAATGTTTGGGATTTGGACAAACTGAAAGGATGCCTGGCTAGTGTTCAAATTTGGCAAGCTTTCAGATCAAAAGAATTGGGGTTTTGTGTGTCTGTATGAGTTATGTCTAAAATGGGGTTGTTTTAAAATACTGATCTTTTAAAATTATTGTTACAGGCTGTTTCCCCCCCTTTGTAGGTCTTCTTTTTGCCAAGAGCTGCTCAATGTATTGTCCCGGCCACTACGAGAAATCGCACTAGCCTAGTTCTCCAGTCTCCTGTCTTGGTGATTTCCTTGCTAACGCTTCCTTGGTTTCTTCCCATTACGGACAGGTCTACATATTACTTTGTTTATTGTAATTCTCTACATTTGAATCTTGCCCTTCTGCCAAGTAGCTCGTAGAAGAGTATTTAGTCTGGCAGAGAAGAGATTTGAACCTGATTTGCCTAGATCATTGTCCGACACCCTGACGGCCATGTCACACTGGTTTCTGTCCCCACAGAAAGCTTCTTCTCTGCTGCAGTTCTTCATGCTCTAGTTGTAATGTGTTTTTCAACTAACCACATGGATTCTCCCAAGTGCAAGGGGAAATTCTGTACCACATGCTGGATATCCATGGATGCATCCACCTCTGGTGTGGAAATTCCTGATGTGGTTACTGATATCCATAAGGCAAGCCCTCTGGATATTAGAATTGGGGATGCAGCACTGCAGTCTCTAATGGAGAATAGGTTATTTGTGGGCAGATTCTGCCTTTGCATGAACTCTAGATATTCAGTCCCAGGAGGTAATATGGCAATTACCCTGCTCTTGTCCTCCCTGGAAAGGCTGTATCAGTTCAGAAAACAGGTAGGTCATAACATTGGCTGCTTCCTACTTTAAAACTCTCTGCAATGCATCAGGGGGATGTGCTCAGATCTAGTCTTCTTGATAACATCTCCAAGTAGCTCGGAGAAGAGTATATGGTCTGGCAGAGAAGAGATTTGAACCTGAGTTGCCTAGAACATTGTCCGACACCCCGACGGCCATGTCACACTGGTTCCTGTCCCCACAGAAAGCTTCTTCTCTGCTGCAGTTCTTCATGCTCTAGTTGTAATGTGTTTTTCAACTAACCACATGGATTCTCCCAAGTGCAAGGGGAAATTCTGTACCACATGCTGGATATCCATGGATGCATCCACCTCTGGTGTGGAAATTCCTGATGTGGTTACTGATATCCATAAGGCAAGCCCTCTGGATATTAGAATTGGGGATGCAGCACTGCAGTCTCTAATGGAGAATAGGTTATTTGTGGGCAGATTCTGCCTTTGCATGAACTCTAGATATTCAGTCCCAGGAGATAATATGGCAATTACCCTGCTCTTGTCCTCCCTGGAAAGGCTGTATCAGTTCAGAAAACAGGTAGGTCATAACATTGGCTGCTTCCTACTTTAAAACTCTCTGCAATGCATCAGGGGGATGTGCTCAGATCTAGTCTTCTTGATGCCATGTTAGGTTTCCACTATAGGGTGGAAAGTCCAGCCTTCTCCCTGCCCTTCCAAATATCATCAACTGCTTTGTGAAACTTCTGCATGTCTCGTCTATATGTCTGACTTACCTCTTCAGTGGCAGAACATGGAATGCATACTTTACAAGGTCCTTGTAATCACTGTGTCCCTCTAAGCTGAGTTAGTGTGAGCTAGCTCACAGTTTTTTAGCCTCTAGCTCACACATCTTTGTCTTAGCTCAGGAAGGATGGCTCCAGAGCAAACTAATTTATGCAGTAGCCAAGTCACCTCCTCACAACTTTAATACCACAAAGTAGAATTTTTGCTCACAGGGCTCCACAGCTAAGAGGAAGCATTGCTTGTAATAGTAGTGAATGTGTGAAAATGGGTGAGCATATACTCTGGAACAAAGTTTGAGTCCAGTGGCACCTTTAAGACCAACAAATTTTTGTTCAAGGTGTAAGCTTTCACATGCATGCACACTTCGTCAGTATGTGTGCACACGAAAGCTCACACCTTGAATAAAACTCTGTTGGTCTTAAAGGTGCCCCACTGGACTCTAACTTTGTTCTATTGCTTCAGACCAACATGGCTTCCCACTTTCATATACTCTGGATTTTGCCTTAAAGAACATCGTAACAGTTGACCTTTTGGGCTTGTTTCCAAATGCTATGGCTCTAAGGATGCTGACCATATGTAAAAATTGCTGATGTAAGGCACAGCTGTAAGGCAAACTTTTAGGCTCTGTAAACTGGTGCAGCAGTTGGTCCCCTTCCTTAGCCGCGAAGACCTGGCCACAGTGATCCATGCGACGGTCACCTCGAGGTTAGACTACTGCAACGCTCTCTACATGGGGCTGCCTTTGTCGCAAATTCAGAAGCTGCAGCTGGTGCAGAATGTGGCAGCCAGGTTGGTAGCAGGTGTCTCTAGATGGGACCACATCCAAACTGTGCTGAAAGTGCTGCACTGGCTGCCTGTAGCGTTCCAGATTTGCTTCAAAGTGCTGGTGCTTACCTTTAAAGCCCTACATGGCCAGGGTCCGGCATACCTGAGGGACCGCCTTTCCCCATACAGGCCCCAAAGAGCACTTCGGTCGGGGTCACAACACCGCCTAGTGACCCCGGGCCCTAAGGAGGCCAGGCTTGTTGCCACAAGGGCCCCGTCCTTTTCGATGGCGGCTCCTATCTGGTGGAATGAGCTCCCGGAGGAGATCAGGGCCCTGCGGGACCTGTTACAGTTCCGCAGGGCCTGTAAGATGGAGCTCTTCCACCAGGTCTTCTGAATAGGAGCCGCCGCTACCACCAATGGGCGATCGCAGAGCAGTACCGCCAGGTTGGGCTGATTGGCCACCTAAACATCGTGGCCCATGGCACCCCTCTCATTGACCCCAATGTGATGTACAATAGGGAGTGAGTATATTAGTCGCGATGGATCCTGGGAGTTGTCCATTGTGTTTAAACCGTTTTAATTGTATTTTATTGCACTGCGTGCCTTAATTGTTTTTAACTTGTGGTGTTGTATTACACCTCGGTATTTTGTAAGCTGCCCTGAGCCCGTGTGCGGGGAGGGCGGGGTATAAATAAAATTAAATAAATGAATGAATGAATGAATTATGACAGCTTCTACATCCAAGTTTCAACAGGAGACCTTGGTGTCAGCAGGTGGGAAGCAATCTGTCCCAACAAGAAGGCTGTATATGAAAGTGTGAATACTGTGTTTAATTAGTAATTAAGGCTGTGATCATATGCACAATTAGGCCCGACAAAGGTGCAAATGCCAGGTGGATTTAAAGGGCGCGATCAGACAACAACATCTGGGAAGTGCCCCGCAGCCATCGGCAACCCATTCTGCTCCGCCGCAGAAGCGGAGTTAAAAGACACCGGGGGAAATCTGGTAGTAAATGGGTTGCGATGGGCCATGAATGGACTTTCCCATGTCTGATCACTCCAGCGCACTCTCATGGTGTTGGGATGGTCTGATCAGGCCATCCCGACTCCGTGCCGTTGTCCCCCCGCCTCGCAGTATGTGCATCATCGCAAACTCCATAGGGAGCCCTTGGTGCGGAGGTGTGATTCTTCGATCCCTCGGTTAAGCGCATGGGGGGGAAATGGCACAACCCCCCCGACTCACCGCAGTTGTGTCTGATCACACACTGACGGACTGCACCTGCAGCTCAAAGGGAGGTGTAATCATGCAACTGCAGGTCAAATTCCTCCGGAGGAAATAGCCTCGCTTCCCCCCTTTTTTTCTGGTACGTGTGACTGTAACCTTAGTCATTAATAATATAACTTCTCATTGGCTTGGATCTAGCAAAGCATTTCCACAAGTGGATGCATTTTGGCCTACAGAGACAACTCTGATGCCCCCTCCACTCCTGCTGGGGCCTCAAATGCCCACCAATATGCTGCTCCTGGGGGACAGGGGACCCCACCCCACCCCAAGGAACAGCATTTCAAGAGAAACTTTAATCCACAGAAACACAGCGCCAGATCTAAGCCTCTGTGTTCTACAAGTCTTTCTAAAGCACTTGAGCTTAAATTGGTTTGGCTACATTGCAAATCTCAAGTTTTGCACAAGTTGGCAGTTGTGTAAGTTTAAAAATAAAGTAGAGGAATGCTCTCCCAAAGATTTGTTCTCCCAAAGAACAAAACCAAGCTCACCACAAACATGAACCAGAGAAGATCATGCAGACTTATGATCAAATAGAGATAATATTGGGGGGGGGGATCCCTCCACTGAAGATTTATACTGTTGCACAAGAGATGCAAAATATTTTGCTCTCCTAGTTACAGCCCACACATCTGACCCTCAAACTGCCACCACTGCAGACCCAAAGGTTAGTGTTCACTTCCTCTTCACTTGACAGTAAGAAGATGTTTCCTGAAACTCATCTTTTTCCATCCACAGGAAAGTTTCCTAAATAGTACATAGCAGGAACTTGAAGCAGTTTTAAAACTAACTTGCTCTGTTTATTGTGGCCATTTGTCCTGGTTTTTTTCACAATCCTCTTTTTGAGACTGTGTTTTGTCTCTTGGGTTCCCAAGATGCTAATGGACACTATACATCTCGTCTTTCTACCTGAGTAGCACAAGGCTGGACATGGAGGGATGGTTTTAGGGGCCGTGGTCAGTGTTCCCTCTAAGCTTAGTTAGTGTGAGCTAGCTCACAGTTTTTTAGCCTCCAGCTCACACATTTTTGTCTTAGCTCAGGATGGACAGCTTCAGAGCAAACTAATTTATGCAGCAGCCAAATCGCTCGCTCACAACTTTAATGCCAGTAGCTCACAAAGTCAAATTTTTGTTCACAAGACTCCACAGCTTAGAGGGAACATTGGCCATGGGGTTTCTACGAAACCATCAAGAGCTTTTCTGCTTTTCTATTGTCCTAGCTGTTCCTGTTTGAGACTGCCAGGTTACTCATGACAACTGGAGCAGTCAAGCAGTGATTGGCTACAGCTAAACAAAATTTTGCCCTTTGGGAACACTGAGAGAGCTCCCTCTGCTGACAAACCCGTAGACCTGCCTTATATACCGTGTCAGACTGGGTATAATGGGATCAATCAAAGGGCCCTTAGCCTTCAGCTCATGCCAAGTGGACTTGGATGAGGTAGCCCATTGGGTCCAGGACTGGCCCACAATGTAGTTATTTTTTGTTTGCTTTAATTAAATTGTACATTTTCTATGGTGCTTTGATTGTATTTTTTGTATTATTGTAAGCTCCTTTGGATCCATTCTGGGAAAACAGAGAGGAATAAGTATTCTAAGTAAGAAAGGGACAGTTGGGCTTGGTGACAGGTTTCCCGATGTTCTTTTGGTTCTTTCCATTTATTTCTTTGACTCCCCGTCTGGGAATATGGCTTTCCACTTTGAAAGGAAAGCTAGCTATGGCCCCAAACTGGAGCTGGGTACTAATAGTAGCAGAGGAACAAAGGTGAGGAGAAGCAGAGCTGCCACCACAGTGGGAAAACATGTGCCTGCTCAAGGCAACTTTAAGCACCTCTTTCTCCAAAGACAACGTGGCTTCTGGAAGGTGCCTCAAGCTGTGAAGCTCCTCTTTGAGGGGGAGTGTAGCCGCAGCCAAAGCAGGTGGAACACCCATTCGTGGGTCTGCCATATTCTCACAGCACTTCCATGTTCTCTGGCTTGTTTCATTTTTTTAAAAAACGAGTTCTTCCTTCAGTCCTTCGTTGTGTCCAGACACTAGATTTGTACCTCTGTTTCTCAATGGTTCCCTTCCTCCCTGAGTTGTACCTTTCCCAGAATATATGATCCTGTAGTCTGCACTCTCTGAGCCAGACAGAAAGCTGACACACCAGATGAACTTTTGCTCTTCTTAATAATGTTTTAATATGTATATAAAGGTTTCTGAGAAGCCATTATAAGGACTCTGAAGCGGATGTTTTCATTATGTGAAAAGCACGCACTTTTGTTGCTATGCGTTTTATAAATCAATAGACATAGAACTGAAGTGAGTGAAAAAGGGTCAGTGGGCAGAGAACAGCCCTGCTGTGTATGTGTTTATCTGTAGGCTGCTCTGGTGGTTCTCTGCTTTGCCACTCATTTCTGGCTTCTTTGGCGTAACTGAGGGGGCATGAAGCCAAAAGTACTGTAGCTGCTGGCATTTATAGACTGTGCCCTTCAGGAAAGTACTGGCTGTGTTCCTCCTTTGTTCAGGAAAAGGGATTCCTGGATTTCTGCACATATCGTTTATGTGGGATTCTAACCAGGTGCCTTAGCATTCTATGCTGGACATTAAGTACACATTTCAAACCAAGAAACCAACACCTCTTCCAACAGACAATCAAAATACTGTAATCAAAATCTGGGGACACAATGTAGCCAAATGTAGGTACTTGTAAGACCCACGGGTTTCAATGGAAAGATCTGAAGATACGTTTAATTTTTTCCTTTAATTATTTATCTAGAACATTTCTTTGCCACTTCTCCAGAGTCCTGCTCAAGGTGGTTTATTATGAAAAAACACAGTATTAAAAAAAAAAATTCAAAAGTCATTCAAAAAGTCAGTGGGATTGAAAAGTGCTAACTTTGTTTCTGGATTGTGCCCAGAGCATAAAGTTTTAGGGATCCACAGTTCAGTTTTATTTACATCGAACAATATACATTATATAGAAAACCATACAGTTGTCAGTAAATATTTAAGAAATTGCGTCAAAATCCAAAGATGGGGAGTTCTGGAGCACCCCAAAGTGATATTTACAGTGTCAGAGCCCAAAAATCTTCAGCTGAGAGCTGGATTTTGAAGATATGTTGTAAATTATTTTGGTTTTCATTGTGTCAAAAGCAAGTTTTTGTTAAAGTAGGGTGCCCACCACAGATTTTCACAGTCTTCAGAAGCAACCTTCCTCAATTATACCATCTTTTAAAACTGATGTAAGCACCCAACCTGCCTAATACCAGTGCAAGTTTTATATACTATGTCTCTGCCCCCAGGACTTAGCTACAGTGATCCATGCAATGGTCCCTTCCAGGCTTGATTACTGCAACTCGCTCTATGTAGGCTTACCCGTGAGGCTAACCTGAAAACTACAGCTGGTGCAAAATGCGGCAGCACGCCTGCTGACATTGACGCCTAAGCGGGCTCATATCCGGCAGGTGCTTTGCCAACTGCATTGGTTGCCAGTTGACTTCCGGATTCGCTTCAAGGTGCTGGTAATCACCTTTAAAGCCTTATACGGCCTGGGACCCACATATCTGAGGGACCGCCTCTTCCCATATATGCCCTGAAGAGTGTTACGCTCTATAGAGCAACATCTCCTGGTTGTCCCCAGCCCAAAGGACATCCGTCTTGCCTTGACCAGGGCCAGGGCTTTTTCTGCCCTGGCCCCTGCCTGGTGGAACAGGCTCCCAATCAAGATTAGGGCCCTGCGGGATCTTCAATTCTGCAGGGCCTGTAAGACGGAGCTTTTCCGCCAGGCCTTCCGTTGAGGCAGCGGACGTCTCTATATGGTCTCCCTGAGGTGATTGTCACCCATCTACTTATCAACCCACCCAAATAATATGCCAGGGAACTTGCAGCCAGCTGATTTGTTAGAAGTGTGACTGTGTTTTAATGTTTATTAATTTTAAATTGTTTACATGGTTTAATTTTAATTGTATTTATTGTATGTTTTATGATGTTACCCGTCCTGAGTCCACTCGTGGAATGGGCAGGCTATAAATACAAATAATAAATAAATAATAAAATTCATGAGCAAGAGTGTAGCCATCCAATATGAACTAGATGTGCTCCTGAACCCCGCCCCCCCGGAAAATCTCTGTGGGAAGTGTTGGGCTGTAGGTTTCTTGGCAAAGCAAATCACTAGAACAAGGGGTACTGCTTTTGTAGAACAGGTGTGGTATTCCTCACAGTGAAGGATAGCTTGAGAGGTATGGGGCAGGCAATATGCCTTCTATGGCAGGCACCCAGTGGAAGACAAGGAGGCAGAAACATGGGGGGGAGGGCACCGTCAGTATGACAGTGTAATATTACTTCCAGGTAATACCCAAACATGACATCATACCATTCTAGGAATTGCTGGAAATTCTATGGTTTTATCATAGATTTTTCTGGCAATTTCTAGAGTGCTGTGACATCACTTCTGGGTTTTTCCTGGGAGTGACATCATGCTGTCACACTAATGGCAGTTCTTCTCCAGCCAGCTGGTAGAGCAATGGCAGGAAGTGGGGATCTTCGACGTGGTCTCTGTGCTTCACACCCATGGGATTCAGTGCGCATGCGCTGGATCGATCGTCATTGTAGCAAGCTCTTAATGGATTTTCGCACCCAGACCTCGGGCATGCGCAGGAACCCCACCATGCCTGCCCAGAGGGGTGGGCGTGGACATCCCGCCAGTTCCTTTCTTACTGTTGCGCTAGAAACACCTTCCTTTAGTCGGTCTGATTGGTACAAATTTTGCCTCACAGGTTCTTTGGATTTTTTCCTCAGTTTTCTTTATTTTTCTCTTCTAAACTTTGTTTCTTCGTTCTTTACAAAAAAAGAGTTTTTTCGTTTACCTCACTTGGGCCTTCCCCCCCCCCCCGTTTTTTTCTCCCTTTTTACTTATTTTATGGAGAAGAAGTGGGGATTTTTCAACTGTTGCAAGGGTTGCGGTAGTAAACTCGCTCCACCTGACCGCCATACCCTTTACATTTTTTGTTTGGGAGAGACACACCGAACAGAGTCTTGGCGGCACTGTGCCAGGTTTTCTAACCAAACGAGAAAAAATCGAGCGGCATGTCTCAGAGTAGTGCTACTTGAGTCAGCGTTACATCCTCCCTCAGCAATGGATTCAGAAAAACCATCGACATCGATGGCTCCAGCATCGAGGCCCTCCTTCAAAATCAGCCAATCGACGTTGAAGCCTCTGGCATCGAATGCGCAATCTTCCGCTTCTACTTCAAAGAAGAAGCCAAAGTCCAGTAAGGAGCACAAGTCCGCCAAAAAGGGCTCCTCTAAGTCCCTAAGGGTGGCGAAGACGGGAAAGGTAGCGGCGTCTGCACTGGGTAATGCCCCAAACGTGCCCCCCACTCCAACGGCAGTATCGGCATCGGAGACCCATGCCGCTCCACCAATACCGACCATCCAACTTTTGGACTCGCCTATACACCAACTCGAGTGTCCTTTCTCCGATATCAAGACTGTTGAGCTCCTTAGTTGCCCCCCGGACGTGGACCGCTCTCCTTCCCCATCATCGACATCGACAGCCTCTGAGGCCCATGCCAATATCGGCACAGGTCAGAATTGGTATATCTCCAGCAGGACTCAGCATCATCCTCCACGTCTGTTTCCTGAGTCTGTTGATATCGATGAGCGAGTTTATAGGGACTGCTCGCAAAGGCAGAATACTGCACTGTCTCCTGGACGCTCCTGCTCCAGAAGTTGATCTCCTCGAGTCTTCATCCCCCCCTCACCGCCTCTGTCGTGGGATCACCACTGAGGTATCTCTATGGGGTTTATCCACCATCCATGCAGTGGTTGACTCTGGCAGCCTATTCTGACTGGGATCGTTACTCGACCCACTCTGACCACAGATCAAGGTCACCCCATAGGTCCAGACCCCCAGCATCTCTCTCTCACCCTCCGAATCACCCAGCCGAGGATCCTTCGCAGCATAAACTGGAACTCTACCGTCATCCCAGCCCCCATGTCCTACCACCAAAGTTTTTAACCAGCCAAGTTAAAACCGTTCCGGTTCAATTGCCAGATCAGGACTTCTCGGATTCTGTAGATGAGGATTCTGATATGGAGGCTTCAGAGGTCTATACCTCCCCTGACCACAAATCTCCTAACAAGGCAGTCGCAGATGACCAGCCCATATCTCCATCCGACAATCTCACTTCTTATGCAGACCTTGTCAAAAGAGTGGCCCATTCCCTAGGCCTCTCAGTC
>NW_015165235.1:2183106-2194269 GCF_001447785.1 Gekko japonicus
CTCTAAGAAGGCACTCCTGGCTCCGTAACACCAATCTTCCACCAGATACTAGGTCATATGTAGAAGACCTCTCCTTTGATGGCCTTGGTCTCTTCAACAGCACAACAGACACCATATTGCAAGATATGGATAAGAGCATAAAAGCTTCTTGCGCTCTAGGAGTTTCATCCTCCATGAGGCAGCAATATCACCCTCGTCCTTGGTCTAGGCCTTGGCAGAAATGCACTCCAAACCGTCAATCTCCTGACAGACAATAGAGGCCACGTACATCTTCAGGGGGCCAAAAGTCCACCTTCCAAAAACCCAGGTTTGGATCAGGACAACAGTCCTCCCATACTAAACAGGCAAAGTCCTCCAAGCAGGGTTTTTGACTTCCATATCTCCCAGTCACATCCAACCAGTCTAACTCCTTTCCTCCACACCTGGCGTTACATCACCACAGACAAATGGGTACTGTCCATCTTGACCCAGGGCTACCGCATAGAATTCCACCAGAACCCCATTACTCCTGTCTTCGTCTCCATACCCCCTTCCCCAGCTCTCCTGGAAGAAGTGTCCGTCCTTCTCCAGAAGGGAGCCATCGAGCTGGTGCCACTGCATCTACAGGGCAAGGGATTCTACTCCCATTATTTTACCGTTCCAAAGCGGGATGGAGGCGTTCGACAGATATTAGACCTACGAGCGCTAAACTGCTTTGTAACCTACCACCACTTCCGCATGGTGTCCTTACAGCAGATTCTGCCACTCCTCCAGAAAAACGTCTGGATGGCCACCCTCGACCTCCAAGATGCCTACTTCCACCTCACCATCCACCCGTCCCACTGCCAATACCTACGCTTCGCAATTCGTCAACAACATTATTAATATGCAGCCCTCCCATTCGGACTCTCAAGTGCACCATGAGTCTTCACAAAGACTATGCTTGTTGTGGCAGCCTTCCTCCATCTCACGGGCATCTCCATCTACCCTTACATCGACAATTGGCTCTTGGTAGCGTCCTCCAAAGATGCCCTAATCTCAAACATCAACGAGACGTTGCTCCTCCTGGAAAACCTGGGTCTACAAGTAAATCTAGAAAAGTCTCAAGTTCAACCGGTCCAGAAAATACAGTATATTGGTGCGCTACTGTATTCCAACAATTGCACTGCTTACCTGCCACAAAACAGAGAGGCAGACATCATACACCTAGCCACTGTCATCCGTCCCCAGCCTTCAGTGACGGCCTTTCAAATTCAAAGGCTACTCGGCCTTATGGCCACTACTACGTCAGTCCAGGTCTTTGCCAAATTAAAAATGTGTCACCTACAACTATGGTTTATCCGCAACTTCGATCCAAAGGAAGATACACACACCACCCTCCTAATCCCACCTTCCAAAGTACGAGAGTCTTTACTTTGGTGGACTGTCCCTTTCAATCTCTTCCAGGGAGCACCCTTCCATCCTCCATCACCCCAAATTACCCTAACCACAGACGCCTCCCTGTCGGGCTGGGGAGCCCACATGATGGGTCTTTGTGTTGGAGGCAAATGGGACGCTCAGAAATGGAAGCGGCACATAAACTTCCTGGAATTGCTTGCAATACAGTTCGCTGTCGCCAGTTTCCTGCCCATGATCAAAGGGAAATGTGTCACGGTCCTCACGGACAGCATCACTGCCCTCAATTATGTGAACAAGCAAGGGGGCACTGTCCCCCTATGCCTTTGCAACCTCTCCCTCCAGTTATGGGACTTCTGCATCACCCACAACGTCTTCCTAGTCACCACAGACATCCTGGGACACATGAATGTGCAGGCAGACCACCTGAGTCGAGCAGGACTTAGTCCCCACAAGTGGGAAATGAATCCAACCTACCTTCTTCCACTCTTCCGCAGGTGGGGAGTTCCCCAAGTTGATGTTTTTGCCACCAGAGCGAACAAAAAGTGTCCTCTGTTTTGCAGCCGAGGTGGCAGGGACCCACAGTCTCTAGGGGACGGTCTCCTCTATCCGTGGCCCAGAGGGTTTCTCTACCTCTTCCCTCCACTGCCCCTGCTTCTGAGAGTGGTCCGCAAAATCATCAGCGACAGAGCGGACTGTATCCTCATAACCCCGTGGTGGTCGAGACAACCATTGTTCTCAACCATCCTCCACCTGTCAGCGGGGGTCTACCACCAATTTCCTCCAGCACAGGACCTCCTGTTCCTATCAGAGTCCCCTCTCCTATACCACGATGTGCCACGAATGAAGTTGACAGCCTGGAGAGTAGCGTCAACAGCTTTTCCGCCCGCGTAGCAAACATTTTGCTAAATTCCAGAAAGCCCACTACACAAAGATCATACCAATACAAGTGGCAGAAATTCTGTTCCACCTTGGGTGACAATGCCCCTTGAGCCATTTCCACGGGTCTCGAGAAAGTTTTTCAATTCCTTCTGTCTCTCGCTGACTCGGGACTTTCTCACTCCTCGTTAAAGGTTTATTTGGCTGCACTTTCGACCTACCATGTTCAAGTTGAGGGATGCACACTGTTCTTGCATCCGTTTTCAAAACGTTTTTTGAAGGGACTGTTACACCTTTACCATCCCATCAAAACTCCTTTCCCCTGGGACCTTCCCCTGGTCATTTGCCAACTCACCAGGAAACCTTTTGAGCTGCTCGCAACCTGTGACCTAAAATTCCTGTCGTGGAAAATGGCCTTTCTGGTCACTGTCACTTCAGCAAGGCGAGTTGGAGAAATACTGGCTTTCAGACATGACACTCCTTACTTGTCTTTTCTGCCAGACGGCGTCTGCCTCATACCTGACATCTTGTTCCTACCAAAGGTAGTGTCAGAATTTCACCTACAGGCAGAGGTCTTCCTCTCGGATTTCTTCCCAGTGCCGATATCCTCAGAGGAGAGGCTGTTACACACGTTGGATGTGAAGCGTGCGCTTCTGTTCTACCTAAACAGAACCCGTCCAAAGAGACGTGATTGTCAACTGTTCGTATTCTATACGCCAGCAAGGCTAGGGACGTGCATCACGGCTCAGCGTTTATCAAAGTGGATTGCAGGTCTCATCCGCCTCTGCTACCTTATCGCCAAGCAGCCATTGCCTGGTCCTGTCAGGGCTCATTCCACCAGAGCTGTTGCAGCCTAAACGGCCTTCCTCCAGGGAGTTCCCCTAATGGACATTTGCAGAGCCGCTACGTGGGCTACGCCTAACATATTCATAAGGCACTATGCCCTAGACGTCCAAAAGAACTCTAATACCAACATGGGACGTCACATCTTATCTTCGGCTACGCAGTAAGGACCTGCTAGCACCCTCCTCCAGGTAGGCCACTGCTCGCTAATCTCCCATGGGTGTGAAGCACAGAGACCACGTCGAAGATAAACAGGTTGCTTACCTGTAACTGATGATCTTCGAGTGGTTGCTTACCTGTAACTGTGACCTGTGACCATGCCTGAAGCATGTTCATGTTTGTGAATTCTTTGCACAGGGCAGTGCGCAAAGAATATGTGTGTATATTGACCTCTCCGTTCATGGTGTTTAGGTTCAGAATCCAATTGATCCTTCACAGAGCCCTGATCCCCTGAAATTCCCTCCCCTCTGATTTCCTATAGCAACACTGTATTTTGAACAGCAGAGATGGATTATATAACAAAACATGTCCATCTTCAAAGAATGCCAATTACAAAATGGGGAGATGCCTCAGATGTTGCAAACATAAATATGGTCTTGTTGTACAAGGTGCTAGAACCTCTTGTTCCTTCTGTTGTAACATCTGATTATTTGCTATATCAAGGAAGGAATTCATGTTTGATTTCTCTCATCAGGACAAAGACGCTTCAGAACCAGAAACTGAACATAAAAATCCTAGGACTATTGCAATAAGCACCAAAACAACTATGTTTTGCAATATTTTGAATATGTTCAACTGTTTGAACTGTTGTTCAAAATACCTAAGACCTAATCAGTGCTCTGCCTTGTGGTCTGTTTTCAACACCAGGGATGAATCCTGGAATATGGGAAGAAATGTACCTCTGAGAAACCCAAGTGTTGTGGTTAGTTTGACCCTTAGTGATGCAGGTGGCTGACTGTAAGATCATCTGATGGAAAAGGCCTGTAACATTCCTATTAAAGCTAAAAACTGGGAGTTATTAGACAGGATGGAAATGAACTCAAGCTCCAGAAGAAGGCAGCGCAGCCAGTCAGCTATGTGGTCAAACTGCCACCTGCAAAGGCAGAAGCCAAGCCCACTGCCAAGTCATCCAAAGAACCAAGCATCCTAATATCCTCTCTCAGCACAGTCTCCATGCTCACACCATAGCAAATTACACTGTAAAGATTTTTAAAAACAACAACCAAGCACCTAATTTTCAGCACTGCATGGCTGAGTATTAGGCAGAGGAAATGGACTCATGCCAAATGCCTACGGCCATACCACCCTGAACACGCCCGATCTCGTCTGACTCATGCCAAATATGTGTATTTTAACAAGTATCTGAATAATGAAGGATTGATAAAATTATGGGTTTGGATCAGAATGATGCATTTGTAACTGCTTGGTTGTGAGTGAATATAGATCAGTGGAGAATATTTGGGATTCAAATCTAGGAGCTCCATGTTCAACTGATCTAAAGTACAGTCATATGAACCTGTGTGATTACAAGATCGTCTTCAGAACCCTTGCTCTCTGTGGCTCCGTTTTCAGAAGGAAAAGAGACAGAAGAAGAAGAGTAGGCTTTTCATATCCCACTTTTCTCTGTCTTAAGGAGTCTCAGAGTGGCTTACAATCACCTTCCCTTCCCCTCCCCACAACAGGCACCTTATGAGGTATGTGGGGCTGAGAGAGTTCTGAGAGGACTGTGACTGGCCCAAGGTCACTTCATGTGGAGAAGTAGGGAATCAAACACGGCTCTCCAGATTAGAGTCCACTGCTCTTAACCACTACACCACACTGGCTACTAGTGATAGGGCATTCTCCATAGCAGCACCTCATTGACAGTATTCTCTCCACCCCTTAATCCAGTGCTTCCTCTCTTAAATATTTTCAAATAAATAATAAAAAGGAACAATATCCCACACTCTGAAATGCTTCAAAGGTGGAAAGACTAGTAACAGCGAAAATAACTGTAATATGAGTCAGTTCCCAGGGTGTTGTTGTATAGAAATATTGATTTCTATAATCCATGCCTTTTCCTGTGATTACATTCTGATAACATGCTGTGTCTTATTTCCTCTCGCAGGCCAAATGGCCGACCATTTGGCCAGAGAAACTTTATAACCATGCCATATAACCACACATTCTTTCACACCTCTAAGGGAAGAGGCAGACCTGATAACCCCTGCCTCTGCCTCCCGTGCAACAAGTCACGTACTTGAAGTAGCTGGAAGCTGGGTCACCTGACTGCAGGAGGAGTCTCCAAACTTCTAGCCATTCCTGTGTTGCAGCTATGGCAACCAACAATTGGACACACCTATGTCCACTCGTGATTGGCTGCATGGCCACAGCTGATCATGACTGGAATTGGGCTATAATTGTTCAATCCCAATGAGAGAGAGCTGGCTTGCTCTTCTCTTCTCTGGCTTCTTGTTCTTGTTCTGGCTGCTTGTTTATTGCACCTGGAAATGCTGTCCTTTGAAGAGACAAAGGATTGCTTTGGGACTTAAAGCACATGGAGTGCAAAAATGGGATTTCCCTTCAAAATCCCTTGGACTATCTTGGATTATTTTGGATTGTGGAATGTTACTGAAGTGGTAATTATGTATCTTTTACTGTGTAGTTAAGGCAAATCGCCTTAGGTTTGTTATTTTGTAAACTCTGGTAGTCTATGCTAAAGCTACCTTTGTAAGATTAAGTGTGCATCTCTGGGAGTGAGTAGCTAATGTGTTAAGTTCCAGATACCAACTGAGAGTTTGAACCTCTTAATCTCAGGTTGGGGGGGGAACTAATGTAGAGGTTCTGGTGGCATATTGTTCTGAACCCAGAGAGGGTTTAGCCTACCTCTTGGGTTGTTGTTTAATGTACTGCTAAAATACAGGATTACCTCTCATCCCTGGACTGGCATGAGGGGCTTAATCCTGTACAGTTGTGCCAAGTAGCAGTTTGGTGGGCAGCAGGATGCATTGTGGTCAAGAGGATGCTGTATCCCAAAACATCCAAGCCCCCCACCAGAATGAGACATGCTTAGTTTTCATAGGGGCTGGAAAGAGAGAACTGGAAAGTATTTCAGTGAAGTTTTACTCCCCACAGACTTTTCTGTTGCCAGAGGTGAAAATGGGAGCACACTGGGATCAGCTTGATTCTGCATTCAGTACTGGGGGGAGGAGATCTGTCTTTGGTCTTGAGGGATCCAATCTGCGTATACTGTTCAGGGCCAGTTCAAAGTCTTTTCTCTCAATCACACCCCCACCTCACCACCACCAAGGTACAGCATTGTCTATGACATATCATGTCTGATACCTTCCCCCCCACCGTATTGTTTCGAAGTTCTGTAATCCCAATCCCATGATGCGGCCAATTATTGCCCACTTTCTAATCTGCCTTTTCTGAGGAAAGTGATCGAGAGAGCAGTAGTGGATCAACCCCAAGTCTTCTTGGCTAACTCATCTGCCCTAGACCCTTTCCCGTCTGGCTTCAGGCTGGGGTATGTGACAGAGATGGCTCTGTTAGCTCTTGTTGATGACCTCTGTCTGAGTGTCGACAAAGGCCATGCCTCTCTATTGCTCTTGTTGGATTTATCTGCAGCCTTTGATACAGTAGATCATACCATCTTGTTGAGGTGCTTGAAGGCAGAAGTAAGTATTGGGGAAATTCCTGGAGATTTTGGAGGTGGAGTCTGAGGAGGACAGAGTTTGGGAAGGGGAGGGACCTCAGTGTGATATAATACCATAGAGTCCACCTTCTAAAGCAGCCATTTGCTTCAGGAGAACTGATCTCCGTCATCTAGAGATCAGTTGTAACTCTGGGAAATCTCCAGGCCCCGGCAGAAGGTTGGCAACCTTACTTCCAGGTGGGGTCATGAGTTCTCCTGAAATTACAATGGACGTCGAGACCACAGAGATCACCTCCCCTGGAGGAAATGCAGGCTTCAGAGAGCAAACGCTATGGTGTACCAGAAATTCTGGTGAAATCCTGCCCCAAACTCCCCCCTCCATAGACACCACACCAAATCTCCAGGAATTTCCCAGGCTAGAACTGGCAACCCCAGCTGAGGCTTGGATGGACCCAGAAAAGGAACCAGAAATAGTACTGGATTCACACATTGTCGGATGTTGCAGCCTTGTCATTTCTGCTGGAAAAATCCAGGAAAGGAATCATCACAATAATGCAATACTCAACAGCCTGTGGATCCAGACTTTGACTGGTGGCACCTGGGAAAATATTGCAAAAGGGTCTCTGGGTAGCAGGAGCAGGCTCCTAGAATCTTGGGGAAACTGGGACAGTGAGTGGGTCTGCCATTCTGCCTGCTTTTTGCCACCTTCTCCACCTGTATCTTTGTAAGCACGGAGGCGCGTATAAAGGACACCCACATGGGCCTTGCTAAAGGTCGGCTGTTTTCAAGAAAAGGGGAGGATGGAGTCCAGACAAAGTAGAATGCGCAGTCATAAAAAACACTTTAATGCACAAAACATCCGCACGCAGGGGGCACCTTTCGCTATTAGATATATAGATAATAGAATAATAGAACGTGCAGTCATACAAAACATTTTAATAGAACCAACTTGTAGTTTAAAAATGCACCTCATCAAAAGATTCCAGGCTTCTCTTTCTCTTGAAGGGGCTGTCCTCAAAGAGCGGCTTCTCTTTCTCCAAGCTGGAGACCCAGCAAAATACCTTTCTCAGTGCATGCAAGAGGCCACGGGCAGCTGTGTTACTGCTCGCCTGCTTCAACTGCTGTGCTGGAGATCAAGAAGCCCTGGAAACGAAAGCAGCCCAGGTGGTGAGCTGCCAGGACACTTAACAGCTTCAACCTTTCCTACTTCTTGTCTTTAATGGTGTCTTCAATGACACTTGACAAAGGAGCTATGTTTGTATATTAGAATGAGTGTTGCTAATAGGGAATGGGGCACAGCTACTGCCAGGGGGACACCGGTCCAGGGGCCCTGTGGGCAGGCTTGCCAACCTCCAGGTGGCACCTGGAGATTTACAGCTATTATGATTTATCTCCAGATGACCAAGAACAGCTCTCCCGGAGAAAATGGCTGCTTTAGAGGACAGGCTGTATGGCTTTATACCCTGCTGAGGTCCCTCCCCTTCCCAGGCTCTACCCCCCAAATCTCCAGGTGTTTCCCAACCCAGGGCTGGCAACCCTCCCTGTGGGCCTTCAACCATGGGCACCAGAAAAGGGCAGGGCATGAGTGATGCCACCTCCCATATCTGCTGAATGTGCAGAGCTGGTTCATCACCTGTGTGGCCCAACTGGCTTTGTAGGGGACAGGGCTCTTGGAGAACCGAGTTTGGGAGGGGCGGGAGGTCAGTAGGAATACCTTCCAGAGCTACCATGTTCTCCAGGGGAACTGATCAATTGTAATTCTGGGAGAACTCCAGCTCCCTAGTGTTGCAAGGCAGGGTGTGGCAAATGGGGGGGGCTTACTGGTGGCGGGGACCCCCTCACAGTGACAGAATGACCTCCCCTGAGATGTGCTGACATCACTTCCCATGTGACTAAAAACATCAGTGTGACTCTGGGGACATTCTGGCATTGGGGCAAAACCTGGTTGTTTAGCTGTAGAGCCTCTGTCAGGGGCATGTTGGAGAGGATGGAGAGAGAGCGGTGACTGAAGGTCCTGCAAATGTTTTTTAAACAGCTAATTGTAGTTTGGGGGGGGGAGGGGGAGTTGCACTGAGTTAGGGGCTGGGTGGGTGAGTCTTTTCCCCCTTACTGGTGGCGGGGGGCCCCTCACAGTGACAGAATGACCGCCCCTGAGATGTGCTGACATCTCATGTGACTAAAAACATCAGTGTGACTCAGGACATTCTGGCATTTAGGCAACACCTGGTTGTTTAGCTGTAGAGCCTCTGTCAGGGGCAAGTTGGAGAGGATGGAGAGAGAGCTGTGGCTGAAGGTCCTGCAAATGTTTTTTAAACAGCTAATTGTAGTTTTTTGGGGGAGGGGGAGTTGCACTGAGTTAGGGGCTGGGGGGGTGAGTCTTTTCCCCGCTGCCATTTTCTTGACTAAAGTGACCCTCTCTGAGGACACCACCTGTGTGTTTGCCTCCTCACGGTCAACAGCAATTTAAAATCAATACATGGGGACTTTCCTCCTTCTCAGCCCGTCCCCACTTGGAGAATGGCCTAGCACATTATGCTAAGTGCATGGGGACAGAGATGTCATGAATGTTTTGCCTGGCCACAGGTGTGGATTTTCATATTTCAGGTCATCTGACTCTGCCTAGGTTTCAGAAAGATCTTCAGAAAATGGGGCTGATCAAGGACAGGTTCCCCAACATGGTGCCCGTGGGCTCCACAGTACCCACTGATATCTTTTCTTGCACTCACCAACTGTATAATGCCCATAGTGGGATAGAAACCCATGATCCTGGTTAAGTCCAGACCGATAGAGCAAAAAGAAGAATCACGGTTCAAAAATAATACATACTGCAAAAAGAACTATGAAAAAAGGCGCTAGGAACTTCGCAAAATATTATATTATAGATTCATATCCAAGCATATTATACAGATCAGAATATCAAAATAAGCCTCCCAAATAGTATACAGTGTATATAATGTATATAATGCAAACACTGTTTCCAAACAGTGTACAACATGTAGTGTACAATAAGATATGAAATCTTTTTACGAAGATTCTGGATAAATCTTCATTTTGGATGTCTTCATATCATAAATTTGTGTTTGCTCATTTATACCACCAAAACCAGTTTTACATCATCAGGATTCAATCAATACTAATTAAAGGCTGGAAAGGTTCTTAAACTGAGCTACCAGTCACCATATGCAAGAAAGAGATCACTCTAGAATGTTTACAAAGCTGGCTAGGCCCATGTGTTAACCAGCTTTTGTCCCTCTCCCCCCACTAATTAGTATTCTAAACCAGACCGAGGACCTCAGTTTTATTTTTATTTTATTTATTTTTATTTTAGCATTTATATCCCGCCCTCCCCGCAAGCGGGATTAGTAGGGGGGACTAATTTCAATATTGTTTAAATAAATAAACTCCATGTAATCCATCAACTTGTATTCATACTTTCCTCTGTAGCTAGACTTATTCTCCAGCCATCAGAATATCAAAACAAGCCTCCCAAATAGTATACAGTGTATATAATGTATATAATGCAAACACTATTTCCAAACAGTGTACAATATGTAGTGTACAATAAGATATGAAATCTTTTTACGAAGATTCTGGATAAAACTTCATTTTGGATGTCTTCATATCATAAATTTGTGTTTGCTCATTTATACCACCAAAACCAGTTTTACATCATCAAGATTCAATCAATACTAATTAAAGGCTGGAAAGGTTCTTAAACTGAGCTACCAGTCACCATATGCAAGAAAGAGATCACTCTAGAATGTTTACAAAGCTGGCTAGGCCCATGTGTTAACCAGCTTTTGTCCCTCTCCCCCCACTAATTAGTATTCTAAACCAGACCGAGGACCTCAGTTTTATTTTTATTTTATTTATTTTTATTTTAGCATTTATATCCCGCCCTCCCCGCAAGCGGGATTAGTAGGGGGGACTAATTTCAATATTGTTTAAATAAATAAACTCCATGTAATCCATCAACTTGTATTCATACTTTCCTCTGTAGCTAGACTTATTCTCCAGCCAAGATTCCTGCAGGAAAAGAGGAGGAATTGGGGTGGGTGGGATCAGTCATGCACAAGCTCAATAGCAAGCTGGGGGTCACGCAGTTGTGAATTTAACGGTGCTTAAAACTGGCATCTGAATGCAGCTTCAGTGTCATGGGCATCATCTAGCCCCCTTGTTGCTTCCAGATGCCTCTACTGAGGTGCCAGGAGCAAACTGGAGGAGCTTGAGAAATCACCCTCTAGTTGCCATCAATGTTCCCTCTAAGCTGTGGAGTCTCGTGAGCAAAAATTCTACTTTGTGAGCTACTGGCATTAAAGTTGTGAGCGAGTGATTTGGCTGCTGTATAAATTAGTTTGCTCTGGAGCCATCCTCCCTGAGCTAAGGCAAAAATGTGTGAGCCGGAGGCTAAAAAACTGTGAGCTAGTTCA
>NW_015165235.1:2194699-2228330 GCF_001447785.1 Gekko japonicus
CTTCTTGTTTGCCTAAGCAACAAAAAAGAAGTGACAGTCTTCAGAGAGAGATTTCCAGTATCAAGTGACCTTTGGCAAATTGAAGCATTTGCCACATTTCCCGTATTCATAAAGCCCAGGTGATCTTTTCTCAGAATCAGTAGCTTCAACAGCACTTTAGCACAGAGACGACAAGAGTAACGTTTCTAATTTGCTGATTTTTTATATTGTCAAACAGGCCCTGTACTTCTATGACTGGCATTATTGTTTTTCTAAATGTTTGACTGCAACTATATTATATTGTTAGCAGTGGACACTTTCCCCCCCTTCTCTTCTTGCACGCCTGCTTCCGTCCAGCTGGGGGCTGGCTGAGGAGCGGACAGGACAACAACGACGTCACGGAAAAGCCCTGCATCTGATCAGATGGGCTTAATATAAACCAGGTTTGCTGAGAAAGAATTAGAGAGGCGGCCCCAGAAGAGAAGAAGGATTTCCTGCAGGAGGCTGGTTGGAAATTCAGCACTCGGAGAAGAAGGGAGTGTGGCGGAACGCCTGGTCAAAAACAAGGTAGTGTCTGCTTAAGGAGCATTCGTTTGAATGCTTTTCATACTCTAGACATGCAAAAAAAAAAAAAGATTAAAATGTGCAGCTTGAGACTTGCACCTAACTTTATTTCTTTGTTGGATTAGACTGCTAAATAACAGCACAAGTAGTATGTACCATGTGGTCAGCAGTTTCCTTCTCCATCCTTTGCAGACAGTAGATAAATAGAGCCATGCATCTTTTGCACAGAGATGGATTTGAGATCTGTCAAACATAGCCCTTCCTTGAAAAAGTGGATGTGACCAGAGTAGTAAAGGATGAGTTTGTTTTGCATGGCATCTTGTATCTTTCTGCACCCAGTGGTTCTTTACATCTTTGCATGTCTCTCAAAAGACGGGAGGTCAAATGTGTGAATTCTGCAGGGAGCCGGCAAAATACATGGAAGAGTTTGCAAATAACTCTAAGAGAAGTTTGTGGATTTGCTCTGTATATTTCTTTCCAACAGTGACTGAAGATGCACACAGCTTGTCTGAATGGCACAAGAAGTGCATGCTCTGGGAGAGTGGCAAACTTCTTTTTGCAAAACAATGGCACATGAAGTTTGAAAATGGCCTTCACCTCTCTCTGGGACAAACGGTTCCTTTGTGAGCTAGAGAGACATGATGTGAGCTGAGACAGCTTCAGCTGAATAAGCAAAATGTCTAAATAGCTGTCACTGTGGGAGCTGGAGAGCATCAAAGTAACTTTCCTAAAAATGGTAGCTGCAAATGATATTGGCCATCAGGAATTATCTCATTGCATTTTGTCTCGAACCAAAGTTGAGGAGTTATTCCCTACCAAGTGTAATGAAAAGCCGTCTTTAGACAAAAGAAGAAAACCTGTCTGGCTCCTTCTGCATTGGATTAGGTCTCTTCTGGCTGATCGACCTTTTTTGCACAATAAGCATGCAGCCCTTATTCATAGGGGTGCTTCCCTCATGGACTTTACGTTGTAATTGATAGTTTAATAAGCAGAAAAGTCTTGAGGTCTTCAGTGCTAACTGGAACCAGAACTGAGCAAAAGAAAAGAATTTTTAAAGTGGTAAATAATAATGTTGGTTTCTGAACCAGAATGCAAATGAAATTACGTGATTTCAGTTAGTGAAAAATGAACCCAAAGTAATTGCTTTGTGTGGCCTGATACCAAATTTCTTCCTTCAAATATTCACTCCCGACCTCTCACCCCCCAAGGATTTGTAGCACTTTGGTGGATCCCCTGTGTACTGATTCAGAACTTTGATCATCCACAAATCATGAGTCCAGACAAAGAAAGAGGAATCATCCCCATTCAAAATTGCTGCTACTAGATGAGGACCACCATTGCAGGGCCATCACCTCTATAACAAGACTTCACATCTACAATGAGATACTTTCTTTTCGGAAAGTCATTCCAGATGGATAGCCATATTGGACCATAGCAGTAAAATAAAACAGGAGTCCAGTGGCCCCTTAAAGACTAACAAAATTTATCCCATCATAAGTTTCTATGAGTCAGAGCTGACTCATGAGATCAACTGATGAAGTCAGCTCCAACTCACAAAATCTTATGAAGGAATCAGTGTTGTCAGTCTCGAAGGAGACGCTAGACTCCTGTTTTCCTTTTCAGGTAGTGTGTCTCTCTGCTACCCTCCTTGTAGTAATACTATTGGGAAGTGCTCAGTAAAATGTTAGGTACCAAGCTAAGCTGGGTTGGCCCTGGTTAGTACTTAGACAGGAGACCATCACAGAGTTCAGAGTTGATACAGGCAGAACGTAGATTGCAGGCAGTGGCAATCCACCTCTGTTCATTTCTGGTCTTGAAAACCCCATGGTCAGCTGTGATTTCTAGAATCATAGAGTTTGAAGGGACCTTCAGGGTCATCTAGTCCAAGCAACTGCACAATGCAGGACATTCACAAACACCTCACCCCCACACTCCCAGTGACCTCTGTTCCATGCCCAGAAGATGACAAAAAATCTCCAGGATCCCTGGCCAAACCTGACCTGGAGAAAAATAGCTTCCTGACCCCAAAGTGGTGATCAGCATTTCCCTGGGCATGTAAGAAAGGGCCACAAGAACTAAGCACTGATGCAACCCTTCCTGCCCTCCCTCGCATGATCTGCCTAAGTTCACAGAATCCGCATGGCTATCAGATGGCTGTCTAGCTTCTGTTTAAAAACATCCAAAGAAGGAGAGCCCACCACCTCCTGAGGAAACCTGTTTCACTGAGGAACCACTCTGTCAGGAACTTCTTCCTAATGTTTAGCCGTTTGATGGCACTTTACACCCACACACACCCAGGAAGCTCAGAGGCAGATGTATGAAACACACCTAATCAGCCAGATGAGGTGTGCCGTGGTTCATAAACTAGCGATGCCTGAGAAGTGTGACAGTGCCGTTTTTCTTTAGCAGGTAGGGAGAAAAGCCATGACACTGAACAATGTCACGATGCGTCGCAGCAGTGGTGCCTTGCAGCCACCCCAACAGCGCTGGAGCATCCCAGCAGATGGGAGGCACCTGGTGGTCCAGAAAGACCCTCACGAGTGCCTTCGACAGAAGAGGTACACCATCAGTCCTGAAGAGTACTACCGAAGAAGCTGGTCTTCCGAATCTTCTGATTCTGTCATCTCCTCTGAGTCAGGAAATACCTTCTATCGTGTGGTCCTCATCGGGGAACAAGGAGTCGGCAAAACCACCATAGCGAATGTCTTTGCAGGGGTGCATGACAGCATGGACAGTGACTGTGAAGTGCTAGGAGGTAAGCACCGTGCCGGCTGTGGCGTACTGAAAGCCTCTCACGTAAGCACTCATTAGCATTAGGAAACATCAACATAGATGGAGTGGGAGATCCTGACACTGATGCCGTGATTCTCTTGGCTTCAAGACACAGTTATCTAGTAAGCTTGAAAGCTGGGAGGGGGATAAGAGAGATTATAGATCAGGTATTTTCCTCTTAGAGTTTTAAATCTGTTGAAGTTTATATAAACAAAAGATGCGGTCTCAACAAGAAACTGAATTATACTGAAACTAGAAGGACTTGTTTTCTAAAACCAATGGCTGTAATATTAAGCTATACATGTGTGTAGGAAGTACATATGGTTCTGTGTGATCTGGGTCTCTCTTATAATGAGGAGAAAGGGTGTGGTCATGTTAGGAAAGACTGCAGATCGGGTATTTGCTCGGAACTTTAGCTTATCACCTGGGTAGGGGCTGTGGAGGCCATTGATTGCTGGACCCTCTGCTGCATGGGTGTCTTCCTGCCCTAGTTTCCTGCCCTAGGCTCAATACATGACCCTCCTCCCAGCATATTAACTCTCTTGGCACATTCTTAGTCACAAATCAATTCAAGCAATCAACAGTGCAAACCTAACAGAGTTGAAGTCAATGGGCTTAAAAGGGTGTAACTCTGTTTAGGATTGCACTGTAATAAAGGGCCAGAAAAGAGGTTGTGGCATCCATGGGTCTGGCTCATGGATGCTGCTGCCATTTTAGAACTGAACTTGGGCCATTTAGAAATGCCACTAGGGCCTGATCCTGATTGTGTGGGGAGTCTGGGTGATCATGTTTCCCCTGTGTGCCTTTTCATGTGCTGAAGCAGTGGCATTTTTAAATGACACAAGTTCACCTCTAAAATGACGGTGGCCTGCATGGGTTGAACGCCTGGATGCTATGTTTAGTTTGGCCCAAATTGTTACTCATGTCTCAAACATCCATTACAAATCCAAATAGAATGAAAAACACAAAAGTTGCTAGCAGAAACAACAGGCTTAAAAATCTGTCCTTATGGATAAACTAAATTCTACTGAGAGACAATTAATTTAACACAACATGAGAAAGAAGACACATAGTGGGATGGAATTTAGTTAGTATTAAATGATTATTCGTCGTTTAAAGGTAAAGTCGTAATCTCTCTTCCAGTGTTCCAATCCACACTGTATTAGCAATTACCAACGAGCAACTGAAATAATAGGTTGGATCCTAGCATAAAAGGGAGGACACACAATTGCCTGTCCCAGGTGGCTTTTTGCCTGTGGAGTCCCATAATCCTGGACAGAGCCTTTTGGGAAGTCAGAAGGTGCCCCTCTTCCCTCTTGTGCCAGCAGGAAACCTGACAGGATCTAACCCACAGTAGTCATATTGAAAGATGTTCCCAACTGAATTAAGAGATTAAGAAAGGTTTTGGGTTTTTTATTGTTGTTAAATTGGCCAACGCCATTCATACTTACCAGGATGACAGATATTTGATCAAATCCAGTGAGGTCACTCGTGTCCAAGCACTTGACAGGCCATTGCTCTGTTTAATATGTAAACATCAAACCAATGATTCAGAGTTTAGAACATTAGAACTCCTTCAAATAAGTCACATTTAGTTTGACTATTGGGACGGGACTAGGCCAGGATCCAGAACTACCAACAATGGGACTACGTCAGGATCCATAACTATCAACAATTTACAACCCAAAACATTAACATGTCTTAGATCAAAATCATGTATGCATTATAAAACATAGGGGGAGTTGAATTTATTTATTTATTTATTTATTTATTTATTGGATTTCTACCCCACCCTGAGGCCATGCTGAGGCAAATGCTTAGAATAGTTTTTCTACTGGTTCAGCACACCAAGAACAGGCTCACATGTGAATTCAGTTATTATTAACCTGGCGATGTCAGTTCTTTGTCCATTTATGACTTGGGCCTGACTTGCAGTGGCACCTATTAATTCTGTTGGTGTACTACCATTCTTTGCCACCATTACCCAAAGCATTGTCTCAACAGGTTATGAGCTAGGCTAGGGTGGCATTACCCTAACTTCTCCAGTGCTCTTCTCACAGCTAGGGTAAACTAGAGATGATTCCTAAGTATGAACCGTCTTCAAAACAGACTCTAAAATGGCTGAAACATCTTCCAGAAGTAACAGTTTAGGCAGCCCTGTTCTTTTTCTCATAATCATTAGTGCTTGAGTGTTTACTTTTGGCTGTTTGAGTCTACCATAAGTCTCTTAAAAAAGGGTAATTCAGTGCTCCATAATGTTTCATTATAGAAACACAAACAAGAAAATCAGCTCAGCACACATTTGGTACCACTGAAGACAGGGTAACCGTATTAGTCTACAGTTGCCAACTTCCAGGTGGGGTTCTGCTGGAATTACAACTGATTTCCAGACTACAGAAATCAGTTCCCCGGGGAGAAAACAGCAGCTTGAGAGAGTTGACTCTGTATCATATCCCTGCTGAGTTCCCCCCTTCTAAGGTTGCCAGGCATGTTGGCAAACAGAAGATGATGGGGGAGGTGGGAACGTAGAGTTCAGGAAGTGATCAGCACCTGCCACAATGACATCACTTCTGGCATGACCCAGAAATGATATCATTGTCTTGGGGGGGTGGGGGCGCTCTAGCATTTGCCCAAAACTCTCTGGATTAACCATAGGGTTTTGTGTAAATGCTAGGCCACCACCTGATAGAATGACATCACTTCTGGGTTGTGCCAGAAGGGATGTTATTGCACTGGGTGATGCAAATCATCTCTCCACATTTTGCCCAGCGATCTCCTTCTTCCACCTAGCTGAGAAGTCATAGCCAGAGATGATGAGCGGAGGAGGTCTCCTGCTATGCCTGGAGATCTGGTAACCCTGCCCCTTTCCTAAACACAACCCTCCCCAGGCTCCACCCCCCCAAACCTCCAGGAATTTCCCAGTCTGAAGTTGGCAACTCTAACATGAGGCCTGGAATTCTCCCAGAGTTACAACTAATCTCCAGAGAGGTCAGTTCCTCTGGAAGAACTGGCCTCTTTGGAGGCCAAAAATTATGGCATCAAATCCTTGTAGGGTTGCCAGGTCCAATCATCGCACCAGAGGGGGAGGGACTTTCCGGAAGTGGGGAGGAGCATTGTGACGTGCCTACATAAACTGGAAGTGATATAGGCACGTGCGGGGGTTGGGTTGGGCAAAACTTTATGGTAAAATTTGCTTCAAATCACAGGGTTTTGCCCAAAAACGAGAGCATCACCCCCCCCATGTGCCTACGTCATTTCCGGTTTTTGTAGGCATGTCATGATGATTTCCAGGTTCCTGCTGGTAAGAGGGGGGATTTGGGGGGGGGGGGAGAGGAACCCCTGAAACCAGGAGACCTCTGTCCGGACCAGGGGGTCTGGCAACCTTAAATCCCTGCTGAGCTTTCTCTCCAAACTCTGCCCCCCCCGGGGCACTGCCCCCAAATATTCAGGAATTTCTTAAGACAGTTGGCATCCCTTATCAGTCTGCTTCAGCAAAACGAAACAGGAATCATGGGGCACCTTAAAGACATTTTACTATAGCACAAGTTTTCATGAAGTAAAGCCCATGTTGTTGTTGTTTAATCAGGCATACCCTGGCTTTGAGCAGACAGTTTATTTCTTTGGCATTGACTAAAACAATTATTGTGAATTTATTCATTAAAAAAGAGTCAGGTCTTACCACCAAGGAAAGTTATATACACAAAGAGACAATGGCTGATTTCCCACAAGCTGCTGCTCCGCGCTCGTTCCTCCCTTTGCCCCGATGGTACCTGTCAATTTCACACTATGTGCTGCGCAGCTGGCCGCATTTTGCCCCGCAGCTTCGCGTGATTTCCCCCGCGTCTGCTCAATCCTGTTTTTTTAGGATTGAGTAGATGCGGGGGAAATCGGGCGAAGCTACGGAGCAAAATGCGGCCGCGCAGCACATGGTGTGAAATTGACGCTACGATCGGGGCAAAGGGAAGAGCGAGCGTGAAGCAGCAGCTTGTGGGAAATCAGCCAATAGAACATAAAATACACCTAAGGAAATAGTTTCTTATCAAGAAGCAAAGGTAGACTTTGTTCTTCCCACCTACAAGGCAACAGAAATATCAAGCTGGGAATCCTGTTGTGCAGATCACATGGGGGGGGGGTGTTCCTTGCCAGGGGTTTTCCTCAGCATGTCTTACTGTGGATGAAAATTGGAGCCTTAAACTTTAATTATTCCTAGAACTAACAGGCATTAGGCTGTCCTTGCTTATTATGTGTCAGGGAAGGAGGAGTAAGTGGAGGCAAAGAAGATTATCAAGATGATGGGGAGGAAAAGCAGCACAGGGAGCCCCTCCTGCAGGTGATTCTTCGTGTTGTGGCCACGGCCCGACAGAGAGCGCTGACATTGCATTTCTAAGCAAAGTTACACTCTCGTAGGTAAGACCATTGGAGTCAACAGGCTTAGAAGGGTATAACTGTTTAGGATTGTACTAAGACATATCTTCTACTGAGCTATCTTTTCTGGAAGGGCTTCTGCCATTTTTAATACTGCCTTACCTGCAAAAAATGAGGCAACAATGTCTTTCCAGTTAAGATACAATGAGAGGAAAATCAAATAGGAGTCTGGTGCTACCTTAAAGACTCCAGTTTTCTTTTGCTGCTACAGACTAAGATGGCTGCCCTTACAGTCATGGGGAAAATATCTCCAGCTGAATTTATGCCAGTTATGCACAGGAGCACTGTAGAAAAAGAGCTGGCTAACCTACAGAGAATAGCAGCCAAAGATATTCAATTTTAATGTTTTGTTTAAACGACTTCATTAAGATGTCTTTATTCCTTCGGAGTTTATTTAAAACGTGTTTCCTGTACTGTGTCCCATTCCATAGGGGCATGTGGCTTCCCAATTTTTTAAAAAGTCTGAAACTGAAGATAGAAAAGAATAAATTAATAAAAAATATATTAATAGCTGTAGTTCCAGAGGCCCTGCAATTTTCTGAATTATGTGAATTATTATATGTATGTCTGCTTTAGAACATAATCTTTACCCTGAAGTAAGTGAAACCTTTCACAGACACGTGAAACTCACAGGAAACGTATAGCTATACCAAGTATTTTCACATATTTATCATTTTGACATATTTATCCTAATTTTTGTTACATTTGTTAAAGAGAGAGAGAATAGCCAGATTAGCATTTGGGATTTCTTTCAGTCATCTCCCTTTGCTTCTTCATGTTTCTACCCCATGCTCAGGCAGTGGCACTGGCTGTTCACCCATAAACTGAGTGAAAACAAATATTTTCCATTACTAAGCCTCGATGGAGACTGTACGTCTGTCTGTTGCTCCCATGAGGTCAAATGTTCAGTGTTTGGTTTATTTCTTCCAGTGGGTCTTCTTCTTCCACTTATTATCCTTCTTAGGATAAAGATAACTTAAGCAAAAAAGTGAAACTTGCGGATTTCAACATTTGGATCATGGAAGTTATGACAACATGTAGCTCTTGGCCAGAGACTGCTATCTGAATAACAAATATAACATAATTCTTTTCAGGATTTTTCCTGAGGCAAAAAAAAAAAAAATCCCCACAGGATTCTGGTCTTCACTGCTGCATGCATGGAGAACTGAGGGGGGAGGTACAGTGAAAGTAAAGGGAATTTACAATGTTTTCACTTTCTTTATTTAGATTTGTATCCTACTCTTGCATTTTTCCAAGGAGCTCAGGACACACATGATTTCCCCTGTTCTATGCATAACCTCACAATAACCTTGCAAGGCTGGTTAGGCTGAGAAGCTGTCGTCATGTGGTTTTCATGAAATGCATTTTAAAACAAATTTAGAATCCAATGGCACCTTTAAGAACAACATAGGTGCCACTGGACTCTAAATTTGTTCTGCGGCTTCAGACCAACATGGCTCACCAACTGGATACATTTTAAAAATATTCAAATGCAGTTCTGACTGCATCCACTAGGGGTGCAGGGAAGGCAGAGCACAGCAAAGAACAAGGCCTTTCTCCAAGGTTTACCTCACAGCTGAGGGAAACTGCTGATCAGATCTTGCTAAACCCATCCACCAAACCTGCACTGGAGCAAGGCAAGACCAGCCAGGACAGGATGCAGTCTCCTAAAAAGGTCTATGGTTTCCCTTTTCCTTTAGTTCCACCCAGCTCCTGCACAGACAGATCTTTCCAAGAGGCAGCCTTGCTAGTGAGTGGTAGCTAAAAAGAAAAATAGAACCTTTCATTGTCTTTTCCTACATTCTCTAACCCATTTCCACATCTCCTCCTTCATTTTGCTCTCCTCCTTTTATGATCTACCATTCATCTATCCCCACTTCTAATTTTTCTCCCCCATCCCTTTATTTTTCAGTCTTAATGCCTTCTCACCCATCCTGGCAAGCTTAATAACCTATCTAGGATAGCGTATCTCTCAAGTTCTATCAGGCAGCCTCAAAGGTTCCGATGGGACTCTAGAAAGTATGCTGGTTTGTGCTCACAAAGAGAAATTATTGCACCTTACGTCCTTTATATATACCAGGGTCCTTGAAAAAGATTGTATTCGAAATGGGTAAATTACTAGATTCCTGTGGGACTACTGGTTGTGAAACTGACAAGGGGCTGTTTGAATGTTTGAACAGAATGTAAACCTGCGCTTTGATGTATTGTTTGGGTAAAACCTATTTTTGATCATATTTGATACCAATATTTATATAACAGTATAGAAAAACAACAAAAAGAAAAATAAAAAGCACAAAATTGATCTACCTTAAACGTACATCTATTATACACAGTGCTATATAGTTTTGCATATCTTCCTAACACTGGTGACCCTCAGTTTTTGTGTTATTGACCACCTGGAGGTTGGCAACCCTAACATATATGAAGAGTTAATTTTGTTTTCAAAGCTTGAATGGAAATAAGGAAACCCCCCCTTTATTCATAACAAGCTGTAGAATGTTCAGACTTCTACCATAAAATAAATTAGAAGTATTTTGAAGTTTTGAGTCGCACCAAACTCTTTATTAGGCAGAATGGAAAGTAGCTTGCCCAACCGAAAGTGCTGTCTGAAGAAGTGAGCAGTGATTCACAAAAGCTCCTCCCCTGCCACACATTTTGTTAGTCTTTAAGGTGCTTCTGGACTCTTGTTCTTTTCTACTGCTACAGACAAACACATCTACCCATCTTGATCTCAAAAGTGCTGTGACACTCTACATTCCTATGCTCTTATACTACCCAAGTCAGTCAAATAAGAATAAGATAACATTGCGTATACTTTGGGAGCAGCGGTACAGCCATCACTGTCTGAGAAATTACCATGCAGTTCTATCATTAGGGCAGTGATCTTTAAACTTTTCAGACTGGGGGTGCTACCTCTCCCTCCTGCCCTAGCAACAGCGTAGGCCCACTGAGTTGCAGGTACGTGACAGGAAATAACATGCTGTCAAAGTCACATGACAGGAAAGGGGGGTTCCTGTGCTAAAAAGGAATTCTCTCTATCACTGGGCAATTTGACCTTGCTCTCCTACTGCTCCTGCAGCAGACATGCAAAAAAGGGGAGGACAGTGATGTCCTTGTTTTCGGCACAGTTGTAGCAGTTCTTTCCAAAAAGCAATAAATAAAAGTGGCTTTATAGGGGTTCTTGAATGACCTAAAGGTCCCAACCCATAACTTGGAGACCACTGTGTTATGAGATCAGATGAGCAAGGTAGAATTTTCCCTTCACCAGCCAGTGTCTCCCTTTAGTTTGAATAACCTAAGAAAATGGTGTTTAATGTTTCCTTATTATCACAGTGATAGTTTTACTGTTATTTGTATACCCCACATATTGTAATTGTATCATACTTTTTGTATTGTTCAGTTGTAATTTCTTGTAACAACAACAACAATAATAAAGTTAATGGTGATATGTAATTAGCATATTACTAACAGTGTATGGGGTTTTTCCCCTCCCCTTCTAGAAGACACCTATGAACGAACCTTGCTGGTAGATGGCGAAAGCACAACCATCATGCTTGTTGACATGTGGGAAAACAAGGTGAGTGTGACATTCATTTGTCGGAATGCTTCTGTATACAGTCTGTTTTTGATATCTGTGACAAAGGGAGCTTTGACTCTCAAAAGCTCATACCATGAAAATTTTGTTGGGCTCGAAGGTGCCCCGGGACTTGAACCTTTTCACCTGCAGACCAATAGAGCCACCCTTTGAAACTATTTTTTATATATTTTATATATACACACACACACACATATATACCAGGAGTAAGGCCTGTTGTGGGAAGAAATACAACAAGCTCTAGAAGGAAGCTCCAGGTGAGTGTCCCAGCTGTGGCTGGTGGGGTGGCAGAGGGAAGGGAAAAATAGAGGGAGGCAAGCCATGTTTATTTCTTTCTGCTTAGCTATAAGGCAGGTCTGACAAGTGGGTAGTATGGGAGGACAGCCTCATGGTAACAGGTATGGTTCCCTCCACCCCTGACTTATGTTGATTTGGGGTTATGCAGTGGCAGCTAAGGTAGAAAAGCACCTCCTCCTATGCCATGTCTTCTGGGTTCCAAGGGTCTGGAAAGCGGTTCCATAGCCAGTTACAGGGTTGCCAACTCTGGGTTGGGAAATACCTGTAGATTTGAGGGGTATTTTTATTCTTTATTTTATTAATTCAATTCCCTTCCTCGACCACGATGACCTGGCTACGGTGATCCACGTGATGGTCACCTTGAGACTAGACTACTGTAACGCTCTGTACATGGGGCTGTCCTTGTCGCAAATTTGGAAGCTGCAGCTAGCGCAGAATGCCGCAGCCACTTAAACCACTTCCACGCTGTCATTTTTGTCACTCGTTTGTCCCCATAGCTTCAGGGATTCCCCCCCCCCCATGTTTTTTGCTCTTTCTAGTAGTCCCAGAGGGGGCAAAAAATATGTGGAAAATGAGGGGGGACCCAAAGCAATAGGGACAAACGAGTGACAAAAATGACAGTGTGGAAGTGGCAAGATCTGAGAAAATTGGTAGATGTACATCAGCTTGCTATGCAAAAACATAGCACCTTTCATGAGAAAAAGAGACCAGGCTGAAATATTCGCTTGTATACAATGTTTAAAAGCACAGGAGCCTGGTTGTTACCTTAATGTGTACAGAGTGTTTTTTCCCCCTCTTTCCCCTTGGAAATCACAGCTAGCCATTCTAGGACTGAAATTAAGGGCAAGGGGATCTTGAGGTTCAAAGCGAGGATTTGCATGCAGGCTACAGCCTCCAAAGTAGGGTTGCCAACCTCCAGGTGGGGCCTGCAGTGCTCCCAAAATTAAAACTGATCTCCAGACTACGGAAATCTGTTCTCCCTGGAGAAAATGAGTGTTTGGAGTGAAAACTCTATGCCATTATACCTTGCTGAGGGCCTGCCTCTCCCCACACCCTGCCTTTCCTAGGCTTTGTCCCCAAATCTCTAGGAATTTCCCGATCTGGAGTTGGCAATCCTAACCAATGGCCTTCCTAACAGCACCTGTAATGTAGCTCTGACCTCCGTACCACAATAATGAACACTTTGTTGACTGTGGCTCTGCATGTTCCAGTCATACAGCCTTTTCTTTAATGGCTCCCAGTTCACAAGGTCAGAAGTTCACTCAGTGTGATTGTTTTATTTGAACAGGGTGCAAATGGATGGATCCAAGATCACTGCATGCAGATTGGCGATGCCTATCTGATTGTCTATTCTATCACGGACCGTGCAAGCTTTGAGAGAGCATCAGAGCTCAGAATACAGCTCCGCAGGATCCGTCAGGCAGAAAACATCCCCATCATTTTAGTGGGCAACAAAAGTGATCTAGTTCGGTGCCGTGAAGTCTCCGTTGCAGGTATGAACCCTTAGATGGTGACTGGTAATCCTGCTTTGGCAGCTTTTATTTCGACTCTCTCCAGAGGGTCTGTAATTTTAAATATGCCTCTGTTAAAAGCTATTATACTTTTGCAGATTTTAGGAGGAAGCACTTAGATGCAGAGTCTATGACCAAGCTTGCACTGGGTCATGCCGCTGCAGCTGCAAGAACTTCCCAGATAGAGGGGTTTAAAACATCTGAATCAGCCTATAATCTGCACAGGGTGACATACATTGTTCTGGTAGATCTTCCTTAGTATGTCAGTGTACTATTTTTTTAAAATGTTAATAATATGTGCCATGGCTCCTCGCGCAAAATTGTACCTAGCACAGGAGTACGTCTATCTTTATACTATTATTGATCCCTCATCTTTTATGCATTCATTTAACTTTGACTTTTCTTAAAGAATTAAACTATGTCCAAAGTTAATTTGGAAAATGCCATAAAATTGCCAAATGTGGCTCAATAGCATACTGTTTGGATCAGAGTTTGATCTAGCTGGGCATAAATCTTAGGAAAAACTCAACTGCTTATGAACAGAATATCAGTGGAATTTTTGTAAGGAAGTCATAGAATCCCTGTGCTTAAAGGCTTTCACAAAAATGTTTGGACAGTTATTGTGATTACACCAGGCAAGTCTGGAATGTCCTGTTTTTCTATGACCGCCCTGAGAATTTCTCCTCAGCTTGATTTATGTGAAATTTCTGAAGTCAGAGGAGAAAGCTGTGGCTGGGCAGGATTTCCATTGGCTGAAGAGCAGGGCTTCAGCATGCTGTATAGTGTCATCTTTTCTGAAGAATGGCAAACACGGAATAAATCATGCAAAATAAATGTTTGCAGATGTGATCAATATGCATACTCTATGAAGCCATTCTGTTCAGCTTTTATGAGCACCAGATTTGGCTTCCATTACTGCAGACCGTGGTGCTGTCAGGGCTGGTATGAAAGTCGGGGCCACCTTGGCTCAGCAGGAGGGTAGGGCCCCAGATGCAGCTGTACCTAGAGAACACAAGATAAGCCATGTTGGATCAGGCCAATGGCCCATCTAGTCTAACACTCTGTGTCTCAAGGTGGTCGAGACCCAGGTGCCATTAGGAGGTCCGTCAGCAAGAGATGGGTGTGTTCCTTCTCTAGCTCAACATCTTTCTTCTCCCTAGTTCTTCCCCTGTCATTCTGGGAAGTGAGCATTCAGGGAACCGCAACATTAACTATTAGGTATTCTAGAAGTGACAATTCCTAGAATGCACTAGAGGACAGAAGGAGAGGAATAAAGAACCATGTAGGGATGACACTTTAATGGGTTTCTTTCCTGTCATCTCCCTCCCACAGCCAGCATATCACTCTTCATTCATTTTCTTAGACAACGTCCCAAACTCCAGTTTCTCCACGTAGGATTCTGACATATACCCTTTAACTGTTTTGCAGAGGGCAGAGCTTGTGCTGTCGTATTTGACTGTAAATTCATTGAGACTTCGGCAGCTGTCCAGCACAATGTGAAGGAGCTGTTTGAAGGGATTGTGCGTCAAGTGCGGCTCAGAAGAGACAGCAAAGAAAAGAATGAGAAGAGGCTGGCATACCAGAAGAGGAGAGAGAGCGTTCCTAAGAAAGCCAGGCGATTCTGGGGCAAAATCGTTGCCAAGAAAAACAAGAACATGGCTTTCAAACTTAAGTCCAAGTCTTGCCACGATCTTTCTGTCCTTTAGGAATATCAACCCATTCCAGATGTTCTTTTTCATGGACATGACTCAACTCCATATCGAACAATAAATCAATCTATATTAGATTGGCCAACAAGCAGCGTAAATTGACTTTGATTCACAGTTGTGATTATTGTGATGAAATGTGCCAGCAATAAGCACAGCCTAATGCATGCATGGAAGAAGAAAAATTCATTCATACTTGTTTTCATTTATAGTTTAAATGTCTGTGTAGGTGTGGCAGTAAACAGCTTTGTCTTAAACACAAGAACATTCCACACTTACAAGGAGATGTATTCCTGTTGTTGCCTTTGGACAATGGCCCAAGAATTGGAAAACGCCATTTGGGGAATGAGTGATATTTTTCATTGTTATTTTTGTTGCTAATTTTTGTAAACAGAAATTTGTCAGCCTGTGAAAAGGGAAATGGGCATTCTTAGAGATACCTTCTTCCCAGCCAACCAGTTGTTTTGATTTTCTTAAGTGCCCACAGCCGAATCTCTGTTGTTATGACATAATCAGTCCCAGTGGCTAGGGAGGCATCAACAACATTCAGGCCATCAGATGTCTGGATCAATGGGGAGCAAATGTTTACACAGGGTGACATCATCATGGGACTGTTATGGAGGAATGGCGTAGAAGCCAGAGTGGAACCAGACAGGAGAGAGATCATGGAGCATGTTGGTCAGATAATAGCTAAACAGAAGCCTGATTTGGACTGGGACCACATGGGGCTGGTTCAAGGGATTTTGACACCCTAAGAAAGATACACCCATTGCCTCCTTGGTCACTGCTGGCCAAATTCAGGAGAATGACCATCCCTGCCTTCTCTGCTGATGGGCACAAGTGAACTAAACCCCTGGGGTGAGGTGGCGCCCTCCTCATTGTGTGACTTCAAAGAGTTGCTTGGGTGGTTTGGCCACAGAACTGGCCCTGGAATCATGGAGGGAAGGAAGAGGGAGTTTAACTCTTTCACGCCTGCGTAGTTTCAAAAATCATTGCCACTACCTATGCTATAAGAATGTAAAGGGGGGGGGAGAGAAGTTTGCTACTCATCTTTCATTCACTTTAAAGCACAGGGAGCCTTGTCGTTTTGATTTGCAAGAACACAAGGGGGTGAAAGGTTAAACCTCTTCTGCAGGGCCACAGTCTGAATTAGGGCTGCGTGCAGCTGTAAGAGGGCTTTAAAATGTCGTCTGCAGTAGAAGAGCTAGATTGGAGTCCAGGAGCACCTGAGAAACCAAAAAGATTTTCGGGGTAGGAGCTGGTATCTGACTAAGGGGCTTTGACTCTTGACAGCTCTTATATCCTGAGAAGCTCTAAGGTGTTACTGGGCTCAAATCTAGAGCTTTAAGACACTGAGAGGATCCAGTAACCTCCCTCTCAGTGTCTGGTCTGTTTTTACCCTGTTCCTAAGATCTAAATGAAGGAGATGCCACTACTTAACTAAAGGTAAAGGTTTCCCTTGCTCGAAAGCCAGTCGAATCCGACTCTAGGGTTGCGGTGCTCATCTCCGTTTCAAAGCCGAAGAGCCAGCGCTGTCCGAAGATGTTTCCGTGGTCATGTGGCCGGCATGACTAAACACCAAGGTGCACGGAATGCTGTTACCTTCCCACTGAAGTGGTACCTATTTATCTACTTGCAATTTCTTGCTTTTGAACTGCTAGGTTGGCAGGAGCTGGAATGCGGCACCCGGGTCTCGAACTGCTGAACTACCGACCTTCCATAGCCTGCAGTTCAGCGTCTTAACCACTTGAGCCACTACTTAACAGAA
The DNA here is from genome assembly GCF_001447785.1 of Gekko japonicus. Classification (NCBI taxonomy): domain Eukaryota; kingdom Metazoa; phylum Chordata; class Lepidosauria; order Squamata; family Gekkonidae; genus Gekko; species Gekko japonicus. The sequence goes on from NW_015165235.1 coordinate 2,211,317, forward strand.
GGATAAATATTAAAGCAATTCCTTGTTACATCTAAGCTATTCAATTCTCTCAAAGGAGAAACCTGTGATACCCTACATTCTCATGTTGTACTGCAAAATTGTTTAGAACAATAAAAAGATAGCTTTTTTTTGAAAAATTAAGTGCAAAATGCCAAATCGTTTTAAAACTTTCCGTTTAACCTCCTATAGATCTCCTTTTATAAGAGAGCACATTTTTTGCTCATAGGTAGTCTTTGTATTACGCTACAGTTGTTTGTATTTATTCTCTTTCAAACACTGCATTTTTAATGAGTGAACTTAAAGGAATGGTAAGAAACCCAGTGTTGGGATGTATTTATTAATTTCTTTAAAACAAGAAACATTTTGGTTTTTATTACTGTTTTCTACATAGTATCTTTTTCAGATTAAGCAACTTTTTATTTACATGCCTTGTAATAAATCAATAAAAGGTTTCATTGTCTTTGAATGCTAACTGGAAATGTTAAAGATTTGCTCTTTTGATGGCTATCTTTATTTTTCATGAGGAAAATTTTTGATTTGCAGATTGGTCTAATGCAGGGGTCCTGAAGTTTTGATTTGCAGATTGGTCTAGTGCAGGGGCCCTCACCCTCTTTGAGCCTGTGGGCAGTTTTGGAATTCTGATACCGGATGGTGGGCACAACCACAAAATGGCTGCAACAGGAGGCAGAGCCAACCACAAAATGGCCACCACGAGAGATGCAGCCAGCTACAACATGGCTGACACAGGAAGCAGAGCCCCACACATATACAGAGGAAGTCCAAGTGCAGTGAACAAGAGAAGTAATTTTTTTAAACACCCCGGAAAAGAAGAGTGAGGGAGAAAATAAAGCCAACACTGTGGAGGCAGGTCCCTCAGAAACAACATTATTTTAATCTGCATAGCCAATTGGATACTCAATAGCCAATCAGAAGCCCTGCTGGTAGAAGCCCCACCCACTTTCTATAAACACTTAGTCGGCACCGGGAAAAGTGTTGGCGGGTACCATTTGGCGGAACCTTGGTCTAATGGGTGGCTATCAAACATGTTGGCCTGAGCTACAGATAGTAGCTTGGAAGTCTATTTGTTACCAGAAATTCTCCCCTCTCCAAAAAGGTGCAGGAAAATAGCAGGAGGAGCTGGCCAGGATTTCAGAGGAGTATGAATTGTGAAATGAACTGGAGGAGGGGGAGTCTTCATAGCTCAATTTACCTTAGAAGAAAAAGTGATTTTATATTTATTTATGACATTGTTTCTCTTCCACTTTTCCCAAGGTGACTCTCCCCCACACCATTTCTTAACAAGCATAATTCTATGAAGTCATATGTGTCCATATCATTTCCCCCTAAACTGAAGTGTCACATGCCTTACTTTCCTTCTAGTAATGTGCCCCAATTCCTTGATCAAATTAGTTACTTTTGTCTGTATCTTTTCCAGCATTGCAAAGTCCTTTCTGGGATGGAAAGACCAGATTCATACATAGTATTCCATGCACAGTATGGGCATGTCCCATAGACTTACAAAAAAGTATACCGAATAATGCACTTTTAATGCACTTTTAATGCACTTCAAAAATCATTTGCATGTGTATTTTTGCTATGTTTCACTCAGTAAAATCTAGTTGCAAAGTAATTGAAAGTGGGTGGAAAGTACATTATTCAGCATGTGTGAAAGGAGTAGCAGCATAGAATATCCCATAGTAAAGACTGGCTGAATTAATGCAGATCAGGTAAATTATGTTCCTATGTGGAATTCATTGACAGAGGATGTAGTGATAGCCCCAAGCTCAGGCAGCTTTAAGAGGGAATTAGATTCATGGAGCGCAGGTCCATCAATGGCTACTAGCCACGAGAGGTAAAGGGAACCATCATATACAGAGGCAGCAAACCTCTGAATACCAGTGCTAGGAGGCAGCATCAGGGTAAGGCCTTGACCTCTATGCCGTGTCTGTTGGCCCTCCAGGGCAACTGGTTGGAAATTTGATTGGAAATTTGAATTTTTGAATGATGCCAGATAGCTAACAGGCCTTAACAGAATTACAAAATATTAAAACAGATTCCATTGTATCTTCAGTAAGAATCAGACAGTAGGTGATGTGAAAGACATCAGCTTGAGACCTTGGAGAGCCACTGCCATTCAGAGTAGACAATAGTGATCTTAATACACCAATATTCAGTATTAAGGCAACTTCATGTGTTCATGGCCCAAGGTCACGCACTTTGCTTCTTGGCAAAGTGGGGATTTGAACCCAGGTATCCCAGAACTGGATGGCCCAGGTTACCTTGATGTCGTCAGATCTCAGACCACCAAGGAAGTCCAAGGTTGCTATGCAGAGGCAGGCAATGACAAACCACTTCTGAATGTCTTTGGCCTTCAAAGTAGGGCTGCCAAGTGGGGGCGGGTGGCAGGTAAACCCCTGCTTTGGAGGCCCAATTTCCGCCGCCACGGAATCGGGCCCCGGGGGGAACTTTGCCCCCCAAAGCGCAGTGTCACAGGAAGTGACATGCACGTCAACCACGTTGGGGGCGTGGCCCGGATCGTCAGAGGGAAAACTCTATGGTTTTCCCTCCGACGATCGTGGCCACGCCCTCAATGTGATCGACGTTGCACGTCACTTCCTGTGACGTGCTGGCGGCGCACATCTGGGGACAGCTCCTAGAGCCGGCCAAGGCTCCCCTGCCGGTGAGTATTTTGGACTTGGGAACCCTACTTCAAAGTCCTGTGGGGTCTCTCTAAGTCAGCTGTGACTTGATGGCTTTTCTACCACCTTCCCAGATCCTAGTCTGAACTGGCACGAACCAGCTCACAAACTAAAGTGTGTCATGAATTTTGGCTGGTTCGTGGTTCATGAAGTGATGTTCGTGGAAGGGTGACCAGCACAAACATTCCATGAACTCTGATGCTCTTTGAGGCAGTTCGTGAATGGATACGTTTCCAGACAAACTGTCTCCACTCAATTAAACTGTTTACCAAACTTCAAAGCAACAGGGGGTACGGAATTCTCCAGCCCTGGAAACACCAATAGGAGCCCTCCAAAGCTTACCAGGCACTGCTGGCTGCCAGTAACAGAGTTCCCATTCTGCTCTAAGGGAACAGAATGATATATATCAGCTCAGCTCCACAGGCTCTCCTCTATTGGCAGTTCGACAGAGAAGCAGGGGACTTGTTAAAAGCAGAGCACATTCATCATTTTTTTCTGATTGTGAGCACCGCTCTCCTGCTGGAGTTTGGGTGTTAGATGGACTCAGGGCTCTCCACCACCCTGTCTCTCTGCTCACTCTGAGCAGAGAGGCTTCGCTACTCAGTACCTTGGGTAAGTGAGGAACCACATTTTATACACTCCTAATTGTGCTGGGGCTTGGGTGTTAGGTGGACTCAGGGCTCTGAGCCACTTTCTCTCTCTGCTCATGACGAGTGCCTCTGCTGAGGACCCATGTTTTACACCCTCCTGATCGTGAACTCCTCTCCCCTGCTGGTGTTTGGGTGTTAGGTGTACTCAGGGCTCATGGCCAAGCAACAGAGGTCGGGCCAGATGACATCCTTGGGTGACCAGTAATCCAGGGATCAGCTTTGGCAGTCTCAGGGAACTTGGCTAGGTACTCCCTCACCATCACTTCTGCTGAATCCTCTGCCATGCAAACCAAGGAGAGAGATCACGGGAAGGAAGTGGAAAAGGAAACAAACAACCGTGATATATTATGCCACAAAAGTCTCCAAAAACTAGAAATTTCTTTTTCCAATAGAAGAGAGAAGAGGAAGACACTACCCAAAGGTGTCTCAGAGCGGCTTACAAACTCCTTTCCCTTCCCCTCCCCACAACAGACACCCAGTAAGGTAGGTGGGGCTGAGAGAGCTCTTGACAGAAACTGCTCTTTTTCAAGAACAGCTCTTATCAGAACTATGGCTTGCCCAAGGTCATCCAGCCAGGTGCAAATGGAGGAGTGGGGAATCAAACCCGGTTCCCCCAGATTAGAGTCTGCGCACTTAACCACTACACCAAACTGGCTCTCTCAATATTCAGTTTACTGGATGCAATTCAAACACCATCAACACCAACGGATCATGCATATCATCTCGTTTCGTGTACAACTTTGTCAAAGTGAATAGCATTGAAATGCAAGATTAATCCATTTAACAAAACTCACTGGTAACATTTCATAGTGATATTCTTCAAGATTCATGGCATCCCTGCCGCTGCTGACCTCCCAGTTGCTCCACAGCAATCATCTTGCCAATCATGACTGCTTCCCAGGCCCTCCACATAGCCCTTTCGACCTCTTGGAGGGTGGCCTCTTCTTCCTGCTGCTGGCTGCCACGCTTTCCTCTGGCAGCAACATAGTTGGGTGCACCCTTTGCAGTTGCTTGAGGAGGATGGAGGAGGATATGGGTGTGGCACACGTGACACTCTGCCACAAAAGGGGTCACTGGGGAGGGTGTAGAACTGTTTCCAAACTGTGGGCTTCCCTCCGTCCTCTGAATCACTGCTGTCAGAGTCCTTTGCTCCAAAGAGTGGTAGCAACTGCTGGTGTCTCTAGGCAGTGATAACAGCTCTTTTGCTTCTGTGGAGAGCCCCAAGAACAGATCAAGGGAAGGAGGCTCCAAGACCCCCGGTGGTGCACTGCTAGGGCCAGGCTCCAGTGGGCCGGCAGGATGGGTGTGGTGCCTGGGGACGAGGTGCTGTGGTATGCAGGGGGTGGAGGGCTTCTTCCCTCCACAACAAGCACCCCTTGCACCCAGGGGTCATTTCGTAGAAAAAGAGCTAGGGGTACTCATTAGCATAACTCATTAGCATATGCCACACCCCCTGACATCAGGGGCCCGGCGGTGGACCTGCAAGGCCAGCGGGAGGGCGAGGAAGCCCTGCCAAGGCCCTCCCTGGCCCCAGGCAGGCAGGGGTGGGGAGAGGCGGGGAGGAAGCAACTTACCCTCCCTCTTCTCCTGCCTCCTCCTGGCTGAATGAGGGCTGGAAGCAGGGCGGCCGGAAGCAGGGGGTGGGGCTTCATCATGTGCCCTGCCCCCTGCACCTCACCCGGGGGAACTGCGTTCCCCCGCGACCCCCCCCCCGAAATGACCTCTGCTTGCACCCACTTTCATCCTCATGGCACACAGAGATGTCCAGGAATTTAAAACAAGTAGAAGACAGGCATTTAACACTTCGTACTGCATAAACCATATTTTGCAGTACTGGGACCAATCCTGAGAGCAAGCCCCTCCTCTGTTTCCCTTGTTCGTGTGGCTTGGCTAAGGTGCCTGCCAAGCTGTCAAGGAATGTTTGCCTTGCTTCCAGTGTCTGACCAGAGGGAGTCTGCCCGGGTGAAGTTTCCCAGTGAGTTTGAAGTCACTGGCTTGTTCCTGAGCTGTTCCACAGACTCCTGTAACTGTAGCTGTCTTTTCCAGAGGGAGCCCTGGGGAGACCTTTTTTGGAGTTCTGTAATGGAATCTGCATTTGTCTTTCCCACCAGTGTCCCAGCCTTTTGACTCCGTCTTCAAAAAAGCTGTCTACATTTGGTGTCATTTTCACACCTCAACAGTGCTAGTATACTTTTGCACATCCACATATGTTTATCGTCCTTTCGGGGCAGCTCCACTGTCATTGCACCTCCACACTGCTTTAAAAGAATCTTCTCCAAACAACATTCAAACAAGCATAGAGAAAGACGGCGTCACAGCAGCACGAAAATGATGTAAAAATGCAAATGCAGATTCAGCCTGTAACTGGGACCCCAGAAATATAATCCACCCCCAACTCGGAGAGATTGTAGAAGAGCAGGCGGCAGGGTGAGGTTCCCTGTGCATTTGGTGTGTGTAGCTTGCCAAGGGTCCATTCCATACACTTTTGAACTTGTGCCTGACATTTTCCCCAAAAGCACTTTCCTGGGGACACCTTCGGGGAAGGGGGGGTGATTTAGACTTCCTACGTCCAATCTGCCTATAACTTGAAGGGCATGTAGAGGAGGATCAGGGGAGGTTCCCTACAAGTTTGATGCCTCTAGCTTGTACAAGGTCCATTCTATACACTCCTGAACCTCCTGTACCCGCACCTCTCATTTCCCCAGAAAGCACTTTCCTGGGGACACCTTCTTTGGGGGGCCATAACTCAACCCCCCAAACCCAATCCTCACCGGTCTTGAAGGGCAGGTAGAGGAGAGTCAGCTGGAAATCCCCGGTGAGTTTGGTGCCTCTGGCATGTATGTCGGGGGGAGGGGGTATTCTACCGCATCACAAACCACATGAACTGAACCAGCTCGTTAAGCCACGAAAAGTTCACAATGGTCTGTGGTTTGCGAACCAGTGACACTGTGAAACATGAACTGAACCACATTTTCCCAGTTTGTGTCCATCCCTAGCCTGAAACTCTAGTTACTACTACCCCCACATTGGCTCACTTTTATCCCAGCTGGACTCTAACCAGAAATAAATCTAGCAAAGAGAAAAATGGTTTGGGGAAAGGCGTTGCAGGGTGAAACATGGCAGGAAGAAGAATTCTCCTCCTCTCACCCACTGCTTCCCTGCATGAAATCCCTCTTGCTGGCTATAAAGCTGCTTGGCAGTCGCTCTACCACCAACATATCTAGTTTAGCCTTCAAAGAGTAATTTCTCCAAACAAATCAGAGAAGCATCAAGCGACCAAATGTACTTGAAAAGCCGGATGTTGGTCAGCTGAGCTGGTGATTCAGCATCTATGCTGAAAAAAGGTTCCTAAACACAAGAGTTTCAGTAATAGAAGGTAATAAGATAATGGCCATGTCATCTATAGAGATCTGGCAGTAGCCGTGGAATTCATGAGTCATAGCCCTGACAGAATGATGGCAACGATGATGAAATCCCGAGAGCCTTTGTACAGTGGAGCCAACAGAGCAGCATAGAACTGGGACTGTGTGAAATGACGAAGCCCTACAGTAACCTTTTCAAGGGGACCAATTAGAGTGGAAATATGAATTAGAGACACGTTGAAAACAGCATCTCAGTAACTGCCAGCAGTCATAAAAGTAAGCAGAATGCTAACTATCGGTGAGCAAAATAATGCCAGAAAACTATAATCACAGCCATATGGTACATGCAGGCCAAATCCATCTGAAGCTAGCCCTTATTAAGTCCTGTTGAGAGCAATTAACTTGCTCCACTGACTTCAGTGTGATTTAGTCAGATTTAACTTGGGTCCCCAGGCTATACATTTGGTATTCACTTTGCCATGAGTTCACTAGAATTCTTGGCCCAGTGGAGGCCTTAACCAGACCTGTTCTGACACAGACACGCTTCCGTCACAGCTTCCTTATCAAGCTTGTTCCTTTCTCCTGTCATGAGGCAGATGGTCCAGTTGTTTCCCAAATCCCCCGGGTCTTCAGGAGAAGGCAGCAGAGAGGGAGGATTTCTTTACAGGGAGAAGCATTTGCCTTCAAGGAGACCTGCCATCCTCTGTCACCACACCACTGCCCGGCACAGACATTAGGAGAATGATGCTAGCAAATAGTAGTTAGTAGTGCTGGATAGTTTCACTGATGACAATATGTATACACTGAGGAGAGACCGGATGGATGAAAAGTGATGCTTTCCCCCCGAACACTCTTCATGACTGTTGGTTCGCTGATTCATTCACTACTCAAACAAGTGGAATGAACTTTTATACACAGTGTGTGGGTTGATCATTAAATGGATTTGGACAGAACAGGATGTATTGGTTGAACACCTCTTTCACCAGGACCAATGTTTACCTTAGGATGGGCCAAATAGTTCCGTACGCTGGAATTTCAAAACACAGTGAGGCATCTCTTGGCATATGAACAACAAAGCACAAGTAAAAAGCCCCAGATTCAGCATGTGCCATTTTGATTCTTCACCTGTCTGTGGCATTCTCTCACTGTGCAGGACACACAGAGAATCAAAATGGCACCTGCTTCATCTGAGGCTATCCATCCATATGGGGGGGGGGTCATGTAAACGTGGAATGGGACATCAGAGGAGGATCTCAGGCCTCCTAGGGTTGCCAGCCTCCTGGTGAGGCCTGGAGATCCCCTAGAATGTCAACTGAACTCCAGACTGCAGAGATCAGTTCCCCTGGAGAAAATGGCTACTTTGGAGGGTGGACTATGGCATTATACCCCACTGAGTTATCTCCCTTCCCTAAACCTGCCACCCCCAGGCTCCATCCCCAAATCTCCAGAAATTTCCAAACCCAGAGTTGGCAACCCTACTTCCAGCTGGCTTCTGACTAAAGGCCGAACCACATATGAGTCTTGGGACTTGTGTCTGGCTCATTGTGCAGATGTTCCCTCTAAGCTGAGTTAGTGTGAGCTAGCTCACAGTTTTTTAGCCTCTGGCTCACACATTTTTGTCTCAGCTCAGGAAGGATGGCTCCGGAGCAAACTAATTTAGGCAGTAGCCAAATAGCTCGCTCACAGCTAGAATGCCAGTAGCTCACAAAGTAGAACTTTTGCTCACAAGACTCTACAGCTTAGAGGGAACATTGCCCCTGACTGGAACACACCTCCCGCGTGCTTTAATCCCCACAGGGTAAAAAGACAGGGGCCTTATTTTTCCCTCCTGGGGCTTAAAGCTGCCTTAGGGAAGAAGTACATATTTCTGAATAGGGAGCAGTGCAGGGATGAACCTGAGGTCAGGGCTCCACTCCAGACTCCAGACTGCCCCCTCCAAGACTACTTTCTGCTACTTAATTACATGTCTGATCGCCAATCCCAGCATCTGACCAGAACATATGGGGGTCATGTACATTTGAGATGGGATCATGTGTACTTTGACCCTTAGGTGAAACAATGAGCACAACTGGATTTCAGACAAAAGTGCTGAAGTGACAGTCTAAATAAAACTGAAGGATAACCAAAACCAGTATATAAAAATGCTGGTGGCAATTTTGCTATTGACTATTTTAGATGTTACAGCTATTTCACACTGCATCTTTAAAGACACTACTGCAAAACAACAGCAAATTGTCATAGGGTTGCCAGCTCCAAGTTGGGAAATACCTGGAGATTTGGGGGTGGAGCCTGAGGAGGGCAGGGTTTGGGGAGGGACTTCAGTGGGGCATAATGCCATAGAGTCCAACTTCCAAAGTGGCCATTTTCTCCAGGTGAACTGATCTCTGTTGCCTGGAGTTCAATTGTAATTGCAGGAGATCTCCAGGCACCACCTGGAGGTTATTATATCCAAAAGAGAGCTCACGGGAGGAGGTTGTATCAAAACACAAACACTCCATGAATAACTTCCGAACAGAAGTAGAAAAAATATATTATCCAAGACAATTTTAACAGTTCTTACCAATTCAACTATTTCGCCAATGCAAACACTCTTATAATTTCTTAAAGGGTTAGGATCTAACAGTACTTAATACAAAAGACAAAATCTAAATAGAGTTCACTAATCTTCTGTATAAGATGCTTCAGGAGAGCAGACGCTTCAAAAAAGTGAAAGTTCCACAGGACAACAAAGGTTCCACGTTAAGGGAGTAGCAGCTATACACGGCCAGCTTCAGTGCCGCGTTCGCTTCCTGATTCCTCAGATAGCTGATACTCTTCTAGCTCTGAAACTGAAAATACATTTCTATGACATACCTATTACTTATAACAGATTTACCATTTCCCCAGCTGTCGAAACATACATACTTATTCAAAAGATAATTTAACAATTCTCCTTAGACCAGTTTCCCAAATCCAGTCACCCCATTAACATGTTCTTTCTGTTGACAATGCTTCTACAATACTGTGGCGGTTGGCAATCAGGATTCCACTCTAAGTATGTAATGACCCTCTGGAGTGGCCATATTCTGAAACCACAACAGTACATAAAATCCTATTTTAGCATTTTATATTTCCAGAATTAGTTGAAAAAGGTGGGTAAGTTGGGAGGAGGGCTGTTGTCTACAAAAATTATAGGAAACAGCTTAAATCAAAATCAGTGTTCAACCCATTAGGGATCAAGGTATTTAATTTAAAAATCCACCTGTGTTCCTGACGAAGCAAATCTTTTGTAGCCAATGGGCGTTTTAAGTCCGCCACAAACAGCACACCACATCTAAATTGATCTTCCTTGTGGTTGTTGGAAGCAAAATGCTCTGTGAGAGGTGCTTCCCTCGTTTGTCGTTTGTTCCTTGTAATATGTTCCATAATTCTTAGTTTCAGAGGTCTGGTGATACTTCCACTCTATAGCTTTAAACAATCACATTGGATAAAGTACACCACAAAGACACTATCACAAGTAGAACTCACATTGCTGTAAACAGTTGTGCCCTTTAAAATGTAGTTATCACTTTCCCACATTATATTACAAGCTTTACATTTCAAACAGCGTCTATGTCCTTTAGGTTGTGTTCTACCTTGCATTTCTTCCCTTATGTCTGATCATCTAACTATGATATCTTTAAGAGATTTAGTTCTTCTATATCCTATTCTGGGCCAAAATTGACAGCCTTCAATGTCTCCAAGGAGTGGCCAGTATTTCATAATAATCCTTTTAACAGAAAAGGATAGAGGAGTGTAGTCCATTGCCCATGTGATACTTGATGGTGGGGAGGGACCAGTACGTTTTTCAAAAAGAGATTTCCTTTCACATAATTCCACCCTGCTCTTAGCTATAAGTAAAACATTCGGAGGGCTCTGATGACCGGGGATGTATTCTACAGAGTCTGGACTCTCATTCCAGCCTTTGGACAATGACACCCTCCAGATCGGGTGGTGGTGGTGGTTAGAGAAACAGTCCATTTGCAGTCCAAATTTAGAGAGAGGCAGGTAGAGTCCAGAGTGGTTGAGTAGAGGTCAACTAGATGGCTTGATTGAAAAAGCTGTTGCCAATGGATCTGAAGCACAATCACTGGAAGCTGCCTCATGTTGAGTTAGAACATTGCTCTACCCGGATTGGCAGTGGTTTTCCAAAGTCTCGGTAGAAAGGAGTCTTCTCCAAGTCTATGTGATCCTTTGGGCTTTTCTGCACCCGTCTGTTTCCCCGCTGTTCTTCCAGAGCTGTTAATCACCCTCTGCATTGCATCATGCTTTCACTTTCTGTGTGCGTTGGGTCTTTTTGAAAGTTCTGCATATTTTTATGACTGTTCAGTGGTGACTTCGGAGTCAGTACCGTGTTGCCCCAGGGTATCCAAGAGCGCTTTTGCAGTGGACTTAAAGTCTGATCTGCTTCCAAGTCCGAGGTAATGCTAAGCAGACATCTTACCTTGGACTGGGCAACACCGACCATGTCTCTGGCCATTTCCACCCCTTTTCCCACCCCTCTTTTCTTTTTTCAATTTATACTTTTATTATTTTCAAAAAACAAACAAACAAGACAGCAAGGTAGTGTATACAATAAGCAATAGTAGAAGATGAACCAGCGAACATGTAGTGTGCAATGCAACCATCATATAAATACAAATACCTAATTAAAGTTTTAAGTACATTGAATTAAAAGTATAACAAACTTTGATAATATTTGTTCTTTGGGAGAAACCCCCCCCACGGGTTTATTTAAGTACAGGAAACCAAACTGCACAAAAGAATTTTTGATGTTTTTCTATGCTAACGTTGCTTCCCTGTGGGGAAATTTTGCCGTGCACAAAGTGTTCCCATAACTTGTTTTCCCACTGTTGCACAGTAGGGCCTAGAGCGTCTCTCCACTTTTGCGGAACACATATTCTGGTAATTACGATCAGTCGATACTAAGGTATATTTTGCTTTGTTTTCAGGTATGCTAGACCAGTCGTCTAACAGGACCATTTCTGGACAAAAAGGTAAGTCAATCCCTGTGATGATTTTAATGTGAATTAAAATATGTCTCCAAAACTCATTTATGAGTGGGCAATATGTTTTTCTATGCTAATGTGGTTCCCTGTGGGGAAATTTGGCCATGTACAAAGTGTTCCCATAACTTGTTCTGCCACTGTTGTACAGTAGGGCCTAGAGCATCTCTCCACTTTTGCGCAACACATATTCTGGCGATCACGATCAGAGTCGATACTAAGGTATGCTTTGCTTTGTTTTCAGGTATGCCGGACCAGGCATCTAACAGGACTGTTTCTGGACAAAAAGGTAAATCAATCCCTGTGATGAGTTTAATGTGAATTAAAATATGTTTCCAAAACTCATTTATGGGTGGGCAATGCCACCAGCAGTGAATATAGTCTGCTACTAACCCACAATGTTTCCAGCATAGTTTCTGAAGTGTGGGGTTAATTCTATGTAGCCTAGCTGGTGGTAAGTACCATCGGTTCAAGACCTTAAAGGAATTAAATTTGATAGTGAAAATTTTTGAAGTGATATTAGGTGATCTTCTAATTGTTTCCCAGTCTTGTTGTTGTAATCAATTCTGGCAGTCTATTTGCCATAGGGTTTGGGATTTTAAAGTTCCTGGTGTAGAAGTTGAAATTAGTATTTTGTACAATTTTGGTATCAAACCTGTCATTTTTCCAGATCTGCTTCGTAGAAGCTGCTTAAACTTGGAAGCAGGCTGAGTCAACTCTCTGGGTTTATAGAACTGGTGAGGAAGGTGAGAGAGCTGTAAGTATTGAAACCATGGAATCCTTTCTCCTATTACTGCCTCCAGTTGAAGTTTCATGTAGGGTTTCCCCTTACAAATCGGATCTGCTAGGCATGTAATGCCAACTTTTCTCCAAGCTTCAAAGGCTTTTCTGTCTTTTCCTGGAGGGAACCAACTTTGATTGAGAAAGGAGGAGAACTGAGATCTTTCTGGGGTTAGTCTTCTTCGGAGTCCATCCCAGATTGCTAAAGAGGCGCTGAGGAATGGATTACTGAGAACTTGAGTCGATCTGTCCTTTGGAGAGTTCCAAAAGATGTCTGCTAGTGGGATGGAACCAACTGTCCATTCCTCTTATTTGTTGCCAGTTCAAGACTGATGTAGTATTGAAGACTCTTACGACTGTAGCAAGGTTGGCAGCTTCATAATAGGCTGTCAGAAATGCCCAAGCCCCCCTCAGTTTGGTGACGTTTTAGTACAGTGAACTTGATCCTTGGAGTCTTATAATCCCAGAAGAATTTATTGATCTCTGCTTGCCATTTGTTTAAAGCTGTTTTGGAAAGCAGGATCGGGAGAGCCCTAAATAAGAAGAGGAATTTTGGTAGGATGAAGCTTTTTATCATGCTGATTTTGTCCGCCCATGATGGGGACATGCGATTCCAGATGTACATTTTGTTTTTCGCTTCTTGGATCATTTTGTTGAAGTTGTTTTTAACCAGGTCTGATAGGTTTGGCGGTATCCAGATGCCTAAACATCTCCATTGTGTATCTACCCATTTACATGGACGTTTGCTCTTTATTTTTTTCTTCTGTTTCTTGAGTTATGTGGAGGGGAATAATTTGTGATTTGTCTAGATTACCCCTCAAGCCAGAAATATCCTGCATGTCCTTGAAGATCTGTTGTAGCTCTGACAAGGATGAGTCTGAGGTTGACAGGAAGATTGTGAGGTCGTCCACATACAAGCTGAGTTTGTGCCAATTTGTAGTCCTTGGACCTTGGCATTGTCTGGGCTATCCAGGTCAGGGCACAAGGCTGACTTCTTAATTAACACCCAATCCGGCTAAATACTTGGTTCCTCGGTCTCTTAGCTGGATGGTTAGTAAGAGGTACTGGTGGTGTCCTGTTAACCTGGACAGTAATGACCCCCTCACTGGCAGTCTTTAAGCAGCAGCTGGACAAGCACTTGTCAGGGATGCTCTAAGCTGACCCTGCATTGAGCAGAGGGTTGGACTAGATGGCCTGTATGGCTCCTTCCAACTCTGTGATGCGATGATTCTATGATTCACTCCCCCGCATTTTGTGTTTTGTTTTTGCCAGACTTGTTCTTAAGACCTTGACATAATTGGTATATTAGCTCCAAACAGAGAGGTCCTATTCAGCCACCATGGCTGACAGCCATCAAGACTTATCCTCCAAGAATCTGTCTAATCTCCCTTCTAAAGTCAACCTATAGCAAGGGGTCATTAACTTCCACGACTTAGATTTGAGCCCAGTAGTACCTTGGAGACCAACAAGGTTTGGGAGGGTATGAACTCTTGGGACTCAACACTCCCTTCGTCAGGAAAGTGGCTTCGACTCATGAAAGCTCATATCCCCAAAATCTTGTTGGTCTCTAAGGTGCTGCTGGACTCGAATCTAGTTCCTCTACTGCAGACTGGGCTACCCTCTGAAACTTTCCACATGTTAATTACATGCTGTGTGAGGAAGTACTTTCTCCAATCTGTCTTGAATCTACCGACCAACACTTCCATTGGGTGCCTCTGAATCATTTTTGCTTTCCCTGGCAGAGAGAGAGAGGGAAAAAAGGAATGAAATCTTGTGGAGGAAAAGCAAACTCTTAAGCTAAATCCATGAAGGAACTAGGGCCATGGCGGCTCAGAGGTTAAGACACTGAGATGCAGACTGGAAGGTCTATAGTTCGGCAGTTCGAGACCCCAGTGCTGTGTGATGGAGTGAGCTCCCACCTCTGGCCCCAGCTCCTGCCAACCTAGCAGTTCGAAAGCAAGAAATTACAAGTGGATACATAGGTACCGCTTCGGTGGGAAGGTAAAAGCATTCCGTGTGCTTCAGTGCTTAGTCATGTTGGCCACATGACCACGGAGAAGTCTTCGGACAGCACCGGCTCTTCAGCTTGGAAATGGAGATGAGCACTGCCCCCTAGAGTCGGATTCGACTAGCTTTTGAACCAACCAATATGGACGACAATTTAGATTAATAGATTTACAGAACGGTAAGAGACCAAAAGATCGTTTGACCCCCTCCCCCTATTTATGAGGCTCAGCCCTCCCTCTTCCGGCCCAGCCCCACTGATCACATCCTTCACAATCTAGGCCACTCTTCTACTGTGGAATCGAAATGAGACTTTGGACCAGAAAAAAAGGGTGTACATGAAAAGAGATGGGAGATGCAAAGGGCTATTTGAGACATTATTCTCAAAACGTCATTTGGCATAAAACAGAAGGCAGCAGGCATTTTAGAGCTCTTGGGAGCTCTGCATGAAACGGTTGTTTGGTTGTGATGTAATCACAGAAAGCTTAAATGGGGAAATGAGTAAAATTAACAGTAAACGGAACGTCAAACGAGGCCAAAGAACGAAGGAGAGGAGTGTCAAAAGTTGAGAAATGGGTAGGTGGAAGAAATGGCGCACGGCAGAGACCGGGGACGGGGGACTGTATATGGAAAAACTGACTCATGCAGTAAGCACCTTACCACTGCTTCCTTTTAATCACTCACACTCTAAAGAAACGGCTGGAGATAGACCTCGATGGCACTGCAGGCTTATCCCCTCTTAGAGCTACTTTTGCGGTCTATGGGTTTTACAGTGTTGTGACCAATGTTCCCTCTAAGCTATGGAGTCCTGTGAGCAAAAATTCTACTTTGTGAGCTACTTGCATTTAAGTTGTGAGCGAGCGATTTGGCTATTGCATAAATTAGTTTGCTCTGGAGCCACTTTTCCTGAGCCAAGACAAAAATGTGTGAGCCGGAGGCTAAAAAACTGTGAGCTAGCTCACACTAACTCAGCTTAGAGGGAACACTGGTTGTGACGTCTTATGCTTTTTTTTCTTTACACTTCCGATGAGGGGATGCTGAAATTATTGACACTCCCCTTGTCCAGAGCCTTGGGCCCACTCTGGTGTCCACAAATGGAAACACTGCAGGTACATGGAGCATCATTAATTTCAATTGCAGGAACAGATCCATGCGTGTGAAGAAATGTGCACACAGATCTGCTTACTCTGTTGAAGCGGAACAGGTGGAAGACACACCCTATGCTCAGCAGAGCTCTCGCCTCTGTAACAAATCACTGGGACAGGGTGAATATCTTTGAAAGAAGAAGGTTTTCAGAAAAAGACAAAGCCCTTATAGACTACCCCAAAGGAGTCTTGTGACACTTTAAAGACACCCCCCCCTTTAACCATAGGATTTCATTGACTAGCTAGAACTCACTTTGGCAGTCTGCAAAAATTCAAGCTAGAATAATTACTTGTTCACATGTCAAAAAGGCCCATGTTTGTTTTTGTTGCCACAGATTAATGTGGCCACTCTTTGGAATAATAACCATGGAAGCCAACATAACCCAGAGCTCTTTGGAAGTTGGGTGGCATCCTAATGTGCTACATGGGGGGGGGAGTCTTCTCTCCCAGCTTAAGAGTTGGAGCCTCTAGACCCATCTGTGAGTGCGTCACAACCCCCTTTTGGGTCACGGTATTACCCAAACTGGATCCAGAGAGGGGGAAATTAGCTTGTTACATCATCTCCAGCCAAATAAACAAAGGATCCTTTGTCAATTTATATGGAGGTTTTATTTCTGTGCAATATTCTCAGGAGAAAGAATAACAGAAACCAAACAATTCAAACTAAATGAAACATTTATTTATTAGCACTCAGACTGACACATGGCTAGAGGCAGTCCAAAATGGCAAACCTTTAAAATCATGAATACAACTACACAAGGAGTTGTGAAGCCGCTGCAGGGGTATCCGGGCAGTGGGAGAACCCGGCACACTTTTCACTGACCTGGGCTAGACCTTTGATGCAGAAAAATTCCATAGCTCGGCATGGGACCCCACTTTCCCAGGATCATGATTGGTCCAAGAAATAAAGTGTGAATTCGACAGGGCAGTTTGAAAGTAACTGCTGCCCAAATCTGGTGGGAAGGTTATCAAGTAACACCTGCAGTTCCAAGTTGGGGAAATTTTAACATATCAACAAATAACTAGGTGTGAAATGATGGTAAAGCTGTCTTCTTGATCGCCCATCCTCCCCCCCCTTTTCCCCCCATCCCCCTAGGGGGAGGTTTTTATTGGGGGTTTTTTCAGACTACAAAACTTCAACAGAAAATATAGGAAAGGGAACTACATCTAGGGAATAAAGAAAAAAGACCCACAACTAACTAAAAACCCAAGAGTAGGAGATCATACATCAGCTTAACACCATGCTATTTTCAAAAAGCTAATAATAATACAGTGAATTTAGTCGGTTATGCTAGATCAATTATCGTTTAACCATCCATTTAACTGTTTAAAGAACTGCCCAGAGAATCC
>NW_015165235.1:2229592-2242945 GCF_001447785.1 Gekko japonicus
ACCTCAATTCTCCGGCTTTCAGCCATCGAAGAGGTCGCCCCTCAAAAGCCCCCTGGTTGGGAGCCTTTTACCAAGGCTCCGGGGGGGGGGGATCACGACCCGTCGGACCCTCTCCCACACACTGGTGTGCAGTTTACATCCCCAGGACATCCAGGAGATGTGTCTGCCTGCGTGTTGCCATAAACCGGAACTATCGCCCATCCTGAGTTGATTGGATGTTAGGCTGTTTTGATGGATTGGGGTTCCACATTGGGGTGATACTTAAGGGTTCCACATTAACTGTAAATGGTTCATATTGAAACAAGGGGTACGCTTGTATTATTCACGCCTTGGAGCTGTGTGTGTGGGGGGGTTGTATGTAAATATTTTATGCATCCTATGTCCATGCTGGAATGTGCTCTGGACATGGCAGACCAGATGCGCTCTCTGAAAATTTATCCCACAGATCCCCATTGCACTTAGGCTCTCAAAACAACTAAGAGTAGATTGGAGATCAAATTGGGGTGTCTCAAGTGAGGAGAGGCCATTTCCAGGCCTACTTTGGCCTTTGTGGGGAACTCATTGGAGCTAGTCTAGGGGTGCCAGCTCCAGGTTGGGACATTCCTGGATATTTGAGGGTTGGAGCCTGGAGAGGGTGGGGTTTGAGGAGGGGTGGGACCTCAGACAGGTACAATGCCATAGACTCCACCCTCCAAACCAGTCATTTCCTCCTGGGGAACCATTGTTGCCAATCTCCAGGTGAGAGCTGGAGATCACTGAGAATTGCAACTGTTCTTCAGATGGCAGAGATCAGTTCCCCTCGAGAAACAGATGGATTTGGTGTCATTATACTCTGCTGAGGTTGCCACAGCAAATTGACACTGAGTGCCAAGGCTGGGGCACCCACCCTGAGCCTCTTTCTAGAGCTTGTTGTATTTATTTCCACAATGGGCCTTATTCCTAGTCCCCAATAATTCTGCATACAGCAAAGTTCAAATGCTGCTGACCCTTTGGGGTCCAGCAGATACAGACAAGAAGCACTGCACACAGGTATAGATAAGAAAGCACACTAAGCCTTCTTTTTGTTCTTGACCACTGGGATTTCAAAGTAATCAAAACTTGTTCAAGTCTTTCTAATAAAACAATGGCTGTATTAAAAGAAGAGCTATGTTGTGTCACTTGCTGAGCTGAATTCAGTTTTGAAGGTTGTGCAGTGAGCCTACTTGTTTAGCATGGAACCCGAGGAACAGTTCTATGAAATTTTTATAACCTTTGTTGCAATGCCAGTGGTGTCTGATCTTCTGCACCTGTTTACCGGTTAGTGGATTTTGCTGATGGACAGTTTCTATGCATGTTTTAGTTACCAAGCTGAAAATTCCACTGAGTTCGATTTGTGATCCATTTTAAAAGAGAAGCCCATGAATTCTAAATGTGGATTGAGATTAGAGTTTCCTTAGTGGAAGAAGGAGGAGGCCAGTGGAACCTTAGGACTAATATCATTTTATTCTAGCATAAGCATTCATGGACTACAGCCCACTCTTTGAATAAGTGAGTTCTAGTCCATGAAAACTCGCATGGGCATACAATTTTGTTAGGTTTTAAGGTTCCACAGAATTTCTGCTTTGTTGTTTGAGGTGGCAAACTAATAAATTATTCTGCTGGAATCATTGGAAGCCGAAGTTGCGGTATATTGGTGCTATTGCTTTAAGGACAACTCCCAGAGGTTCTTTAGAATGGAGAGGTTCAGGTCTTGTGACCATAACTGGAGGAGGAGTTAGTTACTGAGGCCTAGTTGTGGCCTCTTCTGTTACTTGGCTGTCGTGTTCCAATAAATACAGGTCTTATCATTGCTGTTGCCTCCAGCACTGATCCTTTCCCTCCCTAAAGACATAACATGGTGTCAAGTAGAAATTATTGCTGAAAGTCCATTCTATGTTGCTGCTTTCATGATCGGAGTGAGCCAACCACTATTACTATTTAGGGGTGCCAGACATCAGGTGGGACCTGGGGATCCCCCAAAATTACAGCTCATCGCCAAGCTACAGCGATCAGTTCCCCCTGCAGAAAATGAATGCTGCTGTTGTAGTGCCACAGCCCTGCCTTAATCAAAAGACCAGGCTGTGAACAACCTGACTGGTGTCACAAACTCCAGTAGGACTCCCAACCCTCTCCAGGGTCCAGGGTCCCACTTCAGAATGTCCAATGAGGGCCAAAAGAATAACAGGGTCACCCTTCTGCAGACCCCCCCCCCTGACACACCACCACACAGGTAGGTCACCAAAATGGTTTATTTAGGGCAAAGCAGTACTAATATACGGTGCATCAAAACAAGAAACTGGTTTAGTCTCTAACTAATTTACCTGGTATAATACAACTCTAGTTGGTTCCAGCAGTTCTTAACTACAAACCCCAACAATTGGTTCACAGCAGTCAAACTGGAAACACCTTCCCCAAGCTCAGTCCTTCCAGCAGAGTCAGGGTTTTTCCCAAAAGAAAAAGCACATCCCCTCTAGCATCCAGGAAACTTTAAGGTCCAACAACCAATTAAAGAAGGACTTCAATTTTAGCCCAATAAAGCTCTGACCACCGACACTAACTGTCAATTAGGCTTAACCAGGCTCACCTGAGCCCATCCCCAGACAGTGCCAAGTAACAACTAATAGCCTACAGGTGACCAACCTTCAGGCTCAAGAACCCAACCTTGGGATCCTGCTAGGCAATAACTACATTTGCCAATTAAAGTAAAATGACCCTCAGTTACTACAGTTGTTACCCAAAGAGGCAGTCTCGTACTTAATTGGGGGAAATTGGTGTTAAAGGAGCGAGAGGGAGTAACTGGGATTCTCCACCAATGTTTACGGGGATTTTTCCCTTAGAGAACTCTCAAATAAACCAGGCAGATGTTCACCCTGAAATGCTGACTCTACTTAGCTGATGAGATTTGCCTAGCTTGGGCCATCCAAGTCAGAACTATTAGAATAGCAATACTAACAATGAAGTGATGTGATCAAAAAATTACAATTACTGAAAAATTATATCTTCTTTACGTTTTTATAATTGTTCCTGAAAGATCAAGTCTGTTCAAGCAGACGCATCAGTCTTGCTTTCCCTAGTTTCTAGTACGTTATCTACAAAAACTTGGAAAGTAGTGCAAGAGTTCGTTGGAAGGAAATGTATGGGAGAGAAATCACGTCAGTTTGAAACTGGTTCCTTACCTTTTATTGCGATGGTTGCCATTGCAAGCCACACCTTGCCCTTAAAGATCACGACTTGTCAATGTA
The DNA here is from genome assembly GCF_001447785.1 of Gekko japonicus. NCBI lineage: Eukaryota > Metazoa > Chordata > Lepidosauria > Squamata > Gekkonidae > Gekko > Gekko japonicus. The sequence continues at coordinate 2,232,853 of NW_015165235.1, forward strand.
CAAAGTTAATGTTTGATTGAACGTCTACCAAGTTTCTGTGAAACTGCCAAGCCAAGTGCTTTTATAGACAAAGGTAGTCACTACCAAGCTGGGCAGGTGTGGAAATATATCTTTTCTCAAAATACAAGGTTTTCACACACCAGGTAAGAGATGATCTTCTTGACATAATTTCTTTTGATGATTTTAAAACCGGACACAGTTTATTTTAATCAGTGTAGCAATCGGATTTCTTTTTGTTCGCTTAGGAAGTGTTGCAGCCCAGGTTCTGATAGGTGCTTTTAATTTTATCTCTTAAAATCTAAAATCAAGTTCCTTCATTGTCAGGTTATCATATATATGTTCTGAGTGAAGTCTTCTAAAACAGTGACAGAGATTGGAAGAAGTTGGTGACTACAATGAATATCTCACCTTTTAATGAAAGCAGCAGTAAGACTTACTGCTAGATGTGCAACAGTGCACAAGATGTCTGTCTGATTCCTTCCATTGCCTGCCATTTTGAATCCCCTCACCATTTAAAAGTGCTTTCTCTCTTTATTATTTTCCTTTTCATGTTTTGTCTTGCAAACTGTTTGCCACGAGTCTCTGGCAGTATGCTTTTTTCCGGCACCCATTCCTTTCCATTAAGTGACAATGAGGATATAATTTGCTATGGTAAGCACTAGTGAAGCATATCAGCAAATGACAGCCATATCCCTCTGAGAAAGGGTGTCCTGTCTGGAAAGTCCCTGAGGTGGAACAATCCTGTGGGGGCTGCTAAACACAATATATTCCTCCCACGGGACTAGATAATTTGCTTGCCAGAATCTTTGAATCAGCTCTCAGGTAGATATGAATCTCTAGGGGTGTACAAATCTCAGTGGTAGTACTCTGGTACACCCTCTCCATGGGCTCTTTCCTGGCACCAAGCTTCAATTCCTTTAGGAGTTGGGAAAAGATATTGTCATTCTCTAAAGTGTTTTAGACTCTGCTACAGTTTTTTAATATTATTATATGCTTTCTGTTTGTAACTCTGCCATAAGATAAATAAAGATATAACTCCATGCCTGGCCTTTACATTGCCCCTGTGGGCTTTTGGTGGGGTGGCGGTGGCATAATGGGAAATGAAGGAAAGAAAAGAGTATCCCCCATGTGGATGTTTCATTGCCACTGAGAATACATCTGCATTTGCATCAGCAATGAGTGCACAATAGAAGCATCTCCATCTGGAAGCCACTGTAGCCTTTTTTATGCTTAGGTGTCTTTTCCTGTTGTGCAGTTCTTTATTCTGATGCGTATTGTGGTGGACAAGTAGGGTTGGTGTTGTATTTTTAGTGGCTGATCTTGCACTTATTTATTTATAACATTTATGTCTCACCTTATTTCTATGGAGATAAGTGGCTCAAAGTGGCTAATAAAGCAAAAATTTGCGAACATACATAACCAAGATAATAGTCCATTTTTAAGGATTTTAACTGGCTATTGAAATTTTTTATACGCTGTAAGCTACCTTGACAACAATTTTGTAGAGAGACAAGATATAAAACATTTTGAATAAATAAATATGGCATTTATATTTCTTATGGTTTATTCTTATTTAAATTCTTATTTCTTATGGCCCATCAGTGGCTATTAGCCACAATGTATAGATGGGGCAGTGATGCTCTGTGTTCTTGGTGCTTGGGAGGCAACAGTGGGAGGGCTTCTGGAGTTCTGGCCCCACTGGTGGACCTCCTAATGGTACCTGGGTTTTGGCCACTGTGTGATACTGAGTGTAGGACTGGATGGGCCATTGGCCTGATCCAACATGGCTTCTCTCATGTTCTTATTTGTTTTTGTATGTTGTTGTCAGAAGCCTTTTAGGCCTATTATGCACAGGTGCTTTCCCTTGCTTTCACCATGCATGTCTGTCAGGTTTTCTTTGTCGTTCTACATTGATTTTCCTCAGCTTCAGCACTCAGCTTGCTTTCTGGTCACTGTTTTCCCAGGTTTTCTGAGAGTGCTTTTGTGCTGATTTTCCCCTTGTTTTGCTTCCAAACTGAAGGTAATTCAAAAGCATGCAGATTCCCTTGGATTTCCTCCCCCTTTGCCATCCCTCAAAGGTCACTCCCCACCCACATCGAGGTCATTCTGCCCATTCTGCCCCAACATCCTTCCCCTTCCGCCATCCTCCTTCCTTCATCTTTGTACAAGCTCCATTTTCCCCTTGTTTATTTTTTATTTTTTTTACAAGTGACATGGGTCTAATGATATGAGATTATCGCTAATCTCAGATAGCTGAATAAAAAAATTAAAACAACATGGCAAAATGTAAAAGGAGCTGTGTGAGGTTTAGTTCCCTGCTGAAAGGGGGATCAGAGAGGAGGCAAATGGCAGCATCCCCAGTTTTTTTAAAAAGGATGTCTGTGCTGCATGCAAACAAAATAAAGGGGGAGGTCATCAGTGCAAAATGAAATTGACATGAGATGTGAAGAGAGACAGACACTGGGATAGGAAATCTAAAGCTCTGAAAACATTTCCCCCTTTATTGCTTTAGTGGACAAAGGTTTTTGGGAGGGGGGAACTTGCTAGTCTCTGGAAGCCTAACATTAAAATGGAGATAGATCCACATGGACCTTCTCTGAACCACTGAATTTAAGAATTGCATAGGATGGATCCATTTGGAGGAAGAGTGCAATCCGCATAGGACAGGCTTTAAGAAACTGCCAAGATCATGACCAGTGTGCAGGACCGAATTAGAGAATCACAAAGAGAAAAACCACACAAATTTGCAAGGAAGGGCAGGAAATTAGCATTACTATACAGCTGTGCTAAGACTTTGGTGAAAATACCCCCAAAATTCTTTTTTCAATTTAGTGGCACAAGACTAAAAAAGCTCTCCAGAGCTTCTGCCAGAGGACTCCTCCCCCGTACAAATTACAAATTGCAGCCCTGTGCAAAACATGGTGGAGTTGCAGCTGACTTTGCACAGGTGCATGCGTGCACAAACACACGTTGCCAGTGATCATAAGGTTCTACTGTGTCATTGGGTTCTACCATGCATTCTGTGCACTCAACATGTTTTCCCATATTATGAGATCTTGTGACTCTTTCTCATTTTCTCACAGTAGCCAATAACACAGCAGAGAATCCCCTAGTGCTTGGCAATAGGAAAACGGGGCTTCCCAGCTGCTTGTCAGTTTCAGAAAAAAAGTCTATACTTTCAGGGATCATTTCTATAGTTTCAGAAAAAGTCTGGTCAGTTTCAACAGTGGGATTTTTCCGCTTTGCCTGTTTTCCTTTGTGTTCCCTTTCATTCAACCAACTAACACTAAAATGCATGCACAAAACCTGAACCATGAGTATTTAAATGGAAGGTGCTTACTGGACGCTACTGTGCAACTGCAATAGGGCAATTGCATAATTCTTTTAAAAATGTTGGACACCCCCCCCTCCACATCACAAGTTACATTCCACCCTGATTTAGAAAAATGAGTTTTTAAAATTGTAGCTGCAGAATAAATACAGTGGAGGAAAAAGAATTGTGTGTAAGGCGCACACAGAATCTGAAGTCAAGATTAAAGGCTTACTGTCTCTGAAAAACTGCAGTAAGATATGCATGTGTAATGGGCCTTAGTTTTGCTCATTTTCACTGCTGATGTTCCTGATGTCTGTTACTTCTTACATGGCATCTTAGTGTAATTTATAAGTGATGCACCACTTATATGTAACTGATGCAAAAATAACAGTAAAATTATGTAAATTTAACAGAAAAGACTTAGTGAGGGGAAACAGAATATGGTAATCATAGCAGTGTGCGAGATGCATCACAAATCTCTCCACTATCTCTCATTTTTTAATTCCCACACCATTTAACAATTCTGTTCCCTGTTTGTTTGTTTCTTTAGGGGTTTGTCTGCAATATTTTCACCACTGGCCTCTGGCAGTGTGGGGGAAAATTCCCCTTCTATCTGTTTTCTTCCCTGGCCCAAAACTAGCCCCATTCCCTTCCATTAAATGACAATGAGGAAATACAAATGAAATGCAGATAAAGGCTCACAGATCTGAATTGTACAAGCGAGGCATAAAAACAGAACAGGGATTTCCAAGAAATAGTGCGATTGGAATAATCTCTAACTGTAATTTCTTGTATTATTTTCTTTTCTTTTTTAGGAGTCAGCATGTTGGGCCCTACCAAGATGTTTAAGCCATATGGACTCCACTTTTTGTGTCTCCTTTTTCTTCACAGGGTAAGTTGAAAAAGCTCTTGCTTTCTTTCAGCGTAGCTGGTACATGCAAGAAAATAACCCTATGCTCTTTACTGTTGTATGCTACGGCAATTATAGATATTAAGATAGGAAGCATGTTTGGCTGATTGTTTGGTTTTTGTAATTATACTATTTGTAATTTGTCACAGTCCTTAGGATTGTGACAAGAATAATCTTTGTACAGTAGCCATGTTGGAAAAACTGCCTCTCAGCTGCGTTTGTGAATGCAGAGGATATTTTTCAAGGCATTTCTGCATGATTTTTTGCTGTGCATTTAATGTTGTGTTTGTCATGAATTGTGCTGCATCTATTGAATGTTATTTGCATGCCTTCCTTCAAAGTGATGCTTCTTTTACAGAACAAATCACATTTTCCAGTATGCAGAATGTTGTCCCAGAAAAATGTAAAACTGCCCACAAATACATTGCATTAAAATTGTTGTGACTGCAAGAGAGTAAGTGGCATCTCTTGTGGTGGGTTTTTTTTTTTTTTTTGCTTTTTGTGGCATGAGGAAGAGCTGTATAATACCTGTAATATTTGATTAGCTTTATTTTGTAAACCTTCATTTTATTTTCCATATATTTTAAATTGTTCAGAGGCTGTTCTCTCTTCAGTTATCCAAGACAAGTGCAAGAGAGCTCATACTAAAAAGTTTGTGAAAGTTTGTGATGGCAGACCCATCATGAACTTCTGTTCATGAAACATGAACAGGGCAAAATTCGTGATGAATTTTGCTTCATGGTTCGGTTTGTGACTATCCCTATTCATACAGCAATAGAACAGCTCTAAAGCTAGCATTGTAGGGCAGTGTGCAGCCATTTTGAGACTGTTCTGGTTTAACATTAAAAAAAAAACATTATTTGGAAATGGTAAATCTCCACCTTTCCTGTGCTGGTGACTGCACATCCCACTGGATTTACTTAATATGTGGGAGAGGGGAACAGAAGTAAGGCAATCCCTTCCCAAACACAGACTCACAAACATGCACACATGCTACTGATGTGGAAAAGATTCTGCAAAATATTATGCTAAGAGTTACATGAGTATGCAGGATGTTCAGCCTCTTCATGCTATTATCATTTGTCATCTGAAATCACTTCACTCTCCAAGATATAAGGACCAATCCACATGTCCTAATTCCTAATCAGGGTCTTTTGAAAGAAAATAAATCCGGATAGGAACAGAGCAATCCAATCTTTTTAAACAAAAAACAAACAAAAAACAAACAACTTTTCAGAATAAGCAAAAATAATTTCCTCAATGTACATTGTGCTTGTAAGAACAATTCACGCTCCCTCCCTCCCACCCACCCAAGAAGTGTGCTTGCACACAAAAAGCTTATACCTGGAATAAAAAGTTGTTGGTCTTAAAGCTGCCATGGGACTCCAATTTTATTTTCTCTCTCTCTCTTTCCTCATCCCCCTCAAAAAGAAGAGGAGCAGCCCAGGAGAAGGAAGCAGAAGTTTGTGTGTGTGTGTTCATGTGTGTGTGTGTGAGAGAGAGAGAGAGAGTGAGTGGGGGGGAGGGAGGCAAGAGGCAATAAGCAGTAAGCAAAGAGCCACTAAAGGAGCTGGGGGGAAAAGCAAGCTAGGGTGAGGCTGCAACTGCAGCCCTGGAAAAGGAAACAGGAGAAGGAAGTTGATTGGGGGCCAGTTCTGAGCCCTGTGTGGGCCAAACCTGGCCTGTGGGCCACATGTTTGAAACCCCCTGGTCTAGAATTTCCCCATTTCCTTATGGTCTTTACCATGAGATTAGGGGAAGTTCGTAAAACATCATTCAGAAATGCCATCACTCCCCCCCCAAAAAAACCCCCCTCCCCAAGTACCACGCTCAAAATCTCCAGGTATTTACTGAAGCAGTACTGGCAACCCTGTCATTAATGGTTGGTGCAAATGGACTGAACCTAAGCTGCATCCAGTCCATTGTTTTCATCAGGCACATCATGTGCCTTGATCTAGCAATGGTGATCTATATACTAAACAAAAAATGAACTCCCAGGTACACAGCTACATATACAGTTCCCTGGACATGCCACTTGTGGTGGTGGTGGTAGGATTTATTCCACGTCGTGCATCATCTCACCCCTGCAGACAAACAGCACAGTCATGTTTTCTCTGAACTTGGCTGTGTGTGGTCAAAAGACACCCCACACAGACAAACTGTACACACAATAGGTGATTGGGAAGGTCTTCTTGTTGTCTTCCATGAAAGATGAACCTTTGACACCCACCAGGCTTGCCAGGTCTCCTGTTTCAGGAAGACATCTCCTATTTCCAGTGGTCTTTTCTGCCACGCCTCAGCTGGGCAGTAGGGAGAATGGGAGGTGATCGATATCGTCCTGATGCCATTACATCTCTTCTGGCACAACCCAGAAGTGATGTCATCATGTTGGGCTACACTCTAGCATTCGCCCAAAATGCCATAGTTTAACTCTAGAGTTTGAGCTAATCCTAAAGCATTGCCAGTGAAGTGATGAGGTCATTTCCAGTTGCACAGGATGATGTCACTTCCAGTCTCACTGGAAGTGACATCAGTGCATCACTGGCAGCATCATTACATGGCTGGTGAGGAGCTCGCTCCTCCAATATGAGTCTCTTGCCAGTTGCCAGCCCAGGGCTTGCAACCACTGCTCCTTCTAAGCTGTGGAGTCTTGTGAGCAAAAATTCTACTTTGTTAGCTACCGGCATTCAAGTTGTGAGCGAGCAATTTGTCTGCTGCATAAATTAGTTTGCTCTGGAGCCATCCTTCCTTAGCTAAGAGAAAAATGTGTGAGCCAGAGGCTAAAAAACTGTGAGCTAGCTCACACTAACTCAGCTTAGAGGGAACACAGCTTGCAACCCCAGCACCCACAGAAGCAAATATGTGTATTAAAGTTAATTTTTCCATTTAAAGAAACGGAAATCCTCTTCATAAACATGGCTCCATGAATTTTGAATCAAATGAGATGGAGCCCGGAAATTGTGTGCCATGTTACAGTTCAAATGTTTATTGCCCAGGATTTTGCCAGTAGACCGTTGAAACCCAACTTAGCTGCGGCTGTTTCCTGTAGGACTCGGGCAGCTGCTAAACAGTACGTGGGACAAAGACATCGAAAGAAGTGCCCCTCCTCTCTGCTTCATTAAATAATGATTCACAAGGCGTTTGGACATTTTACAGCTCACATAAAACGTTTTGAATTGACAGGGAAGGGCCTATATGCTGATATAAGAACTGAACTTTGCACCCTGGAAATTGAAGGATTAGACTTTGATCTTTCCAAGCAGGACATGTTTCCCTATAAAATATGACAAATCCCTTCAAAGATGAAATCCCATAAAAATGTTGCTTACATGTACAAAGCTCTATTTATCTCTTTCACCCTACTAACATCTGTTAGGCCTTGTGATGCAACAATAACTGATGCAGGAGCAGCTCAATCAGTTCTTAGAGGTACTTTATTTGAAGGGAAACTATTGGGAGTGAACAGTGGGGGGTGGGGATCACGCTTCTTGTTTCTGCTCCTCCTGACCCCTGTGCCTTCATCTATGCAAAGCCTATGTGTGTACAAGCGCAGGGGTGGAAGTTCCTTTCAACACTGGGCTGGGGAGTTTCTGGAGATTTGGAAGTGAAGCCTAATGATGGTGGGATTGTGGGGGGGGGGACCTCAGTAGGGCATAGAGTCCACCCTCCAAAGCAGCCATTTTCTCCAGGGGAATTTACCGGTGACACCTGGAGACCAGTTGTAATTCCAGGAGATCTCCAGGCCTCATCTGGAGGTTGGCAACCAAACATCTGTATCCTGCACTTTGTTGTACGCGAATAGGCCTTGCACAGGCAATCATGAAGGTTGGGAGCATGCCAAGACAGTGGGGGTACGCCAGCCTTAATGACTGGTCAAAAATGAATCAAGCTGGCTTGACCAATAATCCTTTGATCATTTATTCCATGATTTTACGCTACCCAAAATGCTGCCAACAACTATCACAGGCTCCCAAACAAAGCTTCCCTGTGGGTTCTTCCTCATACCACCAGGACCCAAACCAACAATTTTAGCAAAACATTACTTGCTATTAACTAATGTTTAGCATAGCCTACGTGCATAACGTACGTGTACCCTACATTTTTCCATTTCATGCCTCATATTTATATCTTCCTCTTTCTGCAGAAATCTCAATTCCTCCCCCACATTTAATGCTTAAAATAACCTGGGGAGCTATAGTTAACTGAGAGATCCTGACCAGCTCAAGGTCACACTTCTCCCTCCCTTCTTCTGTCTATCTAGTTCATTTTTGCACTTCCTCCAGCAAGTTCAGGATAATGTATATGGTTCTCCCTTCCTCACTGTGTAATATAGGTGTAACATAGAGAGAGTGACTGGCCCAAATTCACAGCAGAATTACCATTGGCTGAAGGCCTCACCAGTGATGTAAGGGCATCACCCGTGATGTGCAAATACCACTGCTGGTGCAACCAGAAGCGACATCATCATGCCTTCAGTGATGCTCTAGCATTCAGCAAAAACTCTACAGCTTGACCATAGAGTTTTGACTGAATGCTAGAGCATTGCCAGCAATGCAATGACATCACTTCTGGTTGCAGCAGAAATGACATCAATGTGTTGGGATACTAGCAATCCCCTCCATTTTTCTCCCACCATGCAGCTGAGTTTCAACACTAAGATCCCCCATCTCCAACAGGAATACAGCAACCCTAGATTACTCAGTGAACTTCATGAAAGAATGAGGATTTGAAATCGGGTCTCCCAGATCCTACTCTCATTCTAACCACTTCACTACACTGGCTCTCAGTAAAGTTCCCCCACCCTGAAAAGTTGTCCCTCTAGTCCTCCCTTCTCAGCAGCCCTGGATACCTATTGTGTGAACATATACCACAGAGCCAGACTGTTGATCCATCTAGTCCAGTAGTGTTTCTCCAAAGTTTTAGGATGTGGTCTTTTCCACCCACCCAAGAAGTGTGCTTGCACACAAGAGAGAGAGAGAGAGAGAGAGAGCAAGGGAGGGGGAGGGAGGCAAGAGCCAGGAAACAGGAAGCAGGAAGCAAAGAGCCACTGAGAGAGCTGGGGAAAAACCAAGCTATGGTGTGGCTGCAGCAGCAGCCCTGGGAAAGGAAGCAGGAGAAGGAAGTTGCTCAGGGGCAAGATTTGAGCCCTGCATGGGCTGCATGTTTAACACCCCTGTTTTAGAGTTCTGTGCTTCCCAGGTACATATGGGACCAATTTCAATTGGGCCATAACCCACAGATAGAGGGATGTTTATACATTCCCTCTACACTCTCTTTTTTCCATCCTGAAATAGATCCAGGGAGCCAATGTTTACCCCATTTGTGAAATGCAATGTGTAGCCCTCAGCACATATGAAGCCCCCGGTGGGGTAAATAGCAGCTCTCTGGAACCATTTCAGGTCAGGAAAATAGAGCAGGAGGAAGGTCTAAGCCTTCTCTCGCAGTCCTGAGATGAATTGGCCCCCACCTGCAGCTGGGAAGCAAGGAACTCCAGAACACATCTCTTGAGTTGACCTGAGGATCTCCCTAAGGAAGATGTAATATGTATTTAAAACACCATGTTTTAAATTAGAAATGTAATTGATTGAATCAGGGACACTCTGCATGCAAGAATATGCCTTATTTCTGAGCTCTGGCTCTTCTTAAATACTGTTCTCCTGTTGTGCACTTTCTGTATATAGTCAGTGGCCCAGTGGTCTGCACATAGGCACAGATAAGTAAAGAAACACTTAAAGTCTGGTCAATCAATTTATTATTCAATGTACTTTCAATTAGGGGACTTTGTACATGGTACCCTTTTCAGTATAGAGGTATGTGATGGACAGGTTAAGTTCTGCCTCTCCCTAAGAACTACCAATGGCAGCTGATGA